>NC_090250.1:23443432-23695932 GCF_037325665.1 Littorina saxatilis | reverse complement strand
CCTTATCTATACATATATAATTAATATATATCATAGATTATATAATGGTATGATACATGAAGATTGTATAGGGACTTCTGCTACACTTATGGTGTAAAACACATGGGATGAATCATGCTGTGTTGCTTGAAAGTACAGACTCGAACATCAAAGCATTTGGTGTCACTCGGTTCAAAATATTAAAATGTATGGTTCGTGCACGTCCAATTTAATTGTGATTAGGCTACACAGCCATAGTATATAGGTTGTGTATCTAACATGATGTAATCGGCGTACCGTTTCCGCACAGTCTTCGACTCGACGACTCCATAACCCCACATACACGTGAACATCAATAGATCTCCCAAACTTCTTTGAATATTTTAATCAAAATGTTTGTAGTACATACTCAGAAGACGACCCTTCAACTCTGTTGAAACAATTCAGGGTGTTTCCGCTAAAAATGTGTCTGTAAATCAAGTTCTTAGTTGAAGTTAAACAAAATGATCCTTACATAGCCCGTAAAAGCCCGCGAGGTAAAGGCAGACAAAAACAGTTGTGAGCGCAATCTATAATTGTAACCCGTTATGGCGTAGTTGGTATGTCAATGTTCGCCTGTGGTCTCCAAGGTTGCCGTGGGTTAAATCTCATGTTATTTTTTGTGTGTGAAATGTGACGCAGGGATCCCTTTGAACCCATTCCTCTTGTTTTTTGATTGTTGGTTAATCATCTTTTATAGTTCATGTTACAAACTTCTTTAATTTGGCAGGTGTTTTTATTTTTTAATTTTGTATTTATTTTTGGGGTCTTCTTTTACTTCATTCCAGGGGTGGGGTAATAAGCGGGCGGTTTAATGGTCCTTATGGTCCCTTTGTTTATTTTCGGAGGAGTGGGGGTGGGGGGTGGGGGGTGCCGCTGCTGTCTGCAGGTTATCTAACTCACTAGGCATGACTGTTTCGCTAAATGGAGCAGCAGCGTCAGTGGGGAACAGGGCACGAGACTGTAGAGTTATGGACCCTCGTGTACAATCAGTGAGAGCCATAGTGAAACACAATATTACACATTTATGAACAACACATATTAATTACTTCACGCCATTACCTCAGTTATTCCCATAGTAGCAGAAACATTTTTTGAACATTGTCAAATATACGTCAGGGCTAATAGTCTCGGGTGCTGTTTTACTTCACAGTTATTTTTCAAGGTTGTCAGTAATATCAGAATAAATATCACACACTTGAATGTTGTCCAAGAGCTTCAAGGCATAGTCACTGATGTCATTACTTCAGTTATTGTCAAGATTGTGGGTCATGAGAACTTAATTATAATATTAATAGTTTTATGATAATAATAAAATTAAACAGCAACAAAAAAATACGAAAAAAGTTATAAGTGTATAGTACTTGTCTTACATTATGATAGTCCTGATTTTGTGATAAATCGCCAATTTGCAAGTGCTCTACACAAGGCTAGATGTTATTAAAGGTCAAGGAGGTCAAATATCACGAAAAGGCGAAGCAACCAGCATCGGTGGCTGGCAGAGGAACCTCCCTCCGATTGGGCCACCAGAAGTAGAGGTGAAAGGAGAGGCTGGTGCAGCGGGGTGCCCGAGCCTCAGAAGGATAATTGGCGATGCAGCAAGGCCATTGATATCAGCGTGAACTTGTTATCAGCCGATGCCGTTATCGGGTTACAGCCGTAGCCCTTTCGCCGTGGCTTCGCGAGCTAGCACTGTAAGTCAGATGCTGACCACCGGTTCGCGGCGCCACAGGACCATGTTTTCAGCGTTCCTTTTCGTGTTGGGATCAAGTTACCGTGCCCTGGCCAAGAACGCTAGCATTGAAGAAGGGAGAGAAAAGTTCTACCTCCCCATCTTCGGTTTATGTAACCGACTAGGGCTCCTTGCATTAGGAAGTATTCGGATTCTAAATGTTTATTATTATTATCACTAGCAATACTCGTGCTCCTCACGGGATGTAACAAATGTTTTATGATTTTCATTAATCACTGATGGTGTGGATATTAAAGTGTCTATGCGAATCCATCCCATGATCAATTGCTATTATTGTTGCAATGGTCGACTTATCTTGTCTGAATCATGACTGATTTATTATTGTATTCATAGCTTCAAAGCGACGGTGATTGGAGTAGATTAGCTCCCCTGATCAGCGAAGCCTTATTTAACTATCAGTCATATGATAACCACACATATGATGGTAAAAACCCTTATAACTTTGGAACCAGCCAACCATTTTTTTTTTAATGAAATTAAACATGAAGACGCAGGCCATTAGTCCCTTCATGAATTCAAAAGAGAAAAAAATCAACTCGATTTTCTGCGAAAAACATTTCGCTGTGATTTTGTAATTTGTAACTGCTATTTTGTAGACCCTTCCTCGGAGTATGTAATAAAAAAGGTTTCATTGAAATATTCCCAGAACTTTGGGAGATATGGATGTTTATGCATTGGAGAATCAAACACTAAAACCCTTATAACTTTGGAACCAGCCAACCATGTTTTATGAAATTGAACATGAAGACGCAGCACATTAGTCCCTTCAACTTAAAAAAAATTAACTCGAATTTCTGAAACATTTCTCGCTGTGACTTGGTATTTTGTACTGCTATTTTGTAGACCCTTCCTCAGAGTATGTAATGAAAAAAGTTTCATTGAAATATTCCCAGAACTTTGGGAGATATGGCTGATTATGTATTTTGACCATCGGGCCCCGTAATGACCTTGACCTTTGACATATCCAATATAAATGTTGCACACAATAGGCTATCGTGTGTCTACATCTACCTACAAAGTTTGGTTGAAAAATACTTAGCGGTTCAGGATTTATCGCAGTTCCTATATTGTGACATACATACATGCATACTTACGGAATGGAACAATCGCAAACGTTCCCGCTGGATGACGAATTAAATTATAAAAAACGTATCAGTAAAATAAAATAACAATGAACAGCACACATTCCCTGAAAAGTAATGTAGCGTAGGGGAAAGGGAGAAAAAATGTGACACCGCGTGGATTCGAACGTACGTGATTAGAACATGATGAAGCAAGAGTGTCCTAACCAACTGGCCTACAAATAATTTGCAAAAGTTTCAGGGAAAAATACAGCTATGACATTACAAAAACCATAGGCAATGGATGTTCCCGTGTTTGCCATTCCAATAAGTAACAACGATAACAACTTGATAGGTTTGAGAGTAAACTTGATTTGACATGATACTGTGTTGTCTAAAGTGTTTATTGGATTCTCGGGCAGTTTTATCCCGGACGGCTGCATGTCGAGTTTCAGGGGTGCCTAAGGGCTTCCGGCGGTAGGTAAAAATATTTAATGTTCAAATAAACCCACTTAATTAAAAAATAAACACATTAGACTCAGCCAGTCCTGATCGAGGTGGCCTCCACTATGCCCATGCAAAAGGAATAACGTGAAAGTTGCCCAGTACCACAGAAATTAGCAATTTCGTGTGACTGAGGCTACCAGTACCTGTATTAATATATGAATTATAATTGGCAACGGTAAGCGATTTCACACAGATTAGCGCGGGACAAATATTGACAGATTTTTTTTTTTATCATAACTGCAATGTTCTTCTCCCCCCCCCCAAAAAAAAACCCAACAACAACGCAACACCTCCTCCCTCCCCAACCCCTAAGAAGAACAGGTCCGACAAACCCCTGCGTCACACAGTAAGCTTTTTTTTTTAAATTGGTTTAAGCGTGTTTTTATTAATTTCTTGTATACATGTTATATACAGTAACAACATTAAGAACGTTAACAAGCAGACTGCTTATGGACACGTTCCAAAACTAATTATCAATACACATTCTGATAACAAGACATGGCGAACAAGTGATAACTTTAACCTTTTTCTTTCAAAATATTTCATAATATTTTATACAAATAAAGAGAGGGAGAGAGAGAGAGAGAGAGAGAGAGAGAGAGAGAGAGAGAGAGAGAGAGAGAGAGAGAGAGAGAGAGAGAGAGAGAGAGAATGCTTTGCTACATCTATTGCTGTCACTGTTAATATACTATCAGCCGAAGCGATCAGTTGACATAACGTAATCTTGTACAGCAGAAAATATTTTCATATTCAAAGATATAGTTAAATCAGTATTGCCAAACAAAAGTGTTTTGCAATCCAGAGCGTACGTTGGTAGACTATTGAATAAAATGGTTCTATGTTCGTTAAATTTTGGACAATGATTAACGACGCCAATGGAATTCAATCTCCTGCCTCGGACACTTTCGTTTTGTCACGTTAGGAGAGCAATTTACCAACTTATCTATTTTGCGTCTTGACAGTTCACGTGAGTGATATTTTAGTGACTTTTGTGACATATAGACTGACCGGAACAAACGCAAACGTCCACCCTCTGGGTGACGAACAACAACACATTTGCATTCAAACGAAGTAGTTTGTTGATCATAGTGCAATTATCCCGTTTGACTTGTGTCTGTTCTCAATATGACTAACATATATATGTACTCATTTCTCCCAAATGGGTAAAGCTATTGAAACTCACTTTGGCTATGAGCTCGAGGTCCATGGGAATAAACGCTCATAATTATGTCCTGCAGATTGATGACCCTGGTGTCACTCAAAATTATCCCGCCAGGAAATGCTATTTCGTATACATGTACTCAATTGTCTAACCGGCACGGTTGGCCTAGTGGTAAGGCGTCCGGTTGGCCTAGTGGTAAGGCGCCTAGTGGTGGGTTCGAACCCCGGCCGGGTCATACCTAAGACTTTAAAATTGGCAATCTAGTGGCTGCTCCGCCTGGCGTCTGGCATTATGGGGTTAGTGCTAGGACTGGTTGGTCCGGTGTCAGAATAATGTGACTGGGTGAGACATGAAGCCTGTGCTGCGACTTGTGTCTTGTGTGTGGCGCACGTTATATGTCAAAGCAGCACCGCCCTGATATGGCCCTTCGTGGTCGGCAGGGCGTTAAGCAAACAAACAAACAAACAAACTCAATTGTCTCCAGTAAGGACACAGTTATTTTCTCCGAATTTAAGGCCCCAGTTTGTGGTGATTGATATTGATTTGCTCTGTAGTTTGATGATCCTAGTGCCAACATTATCCCGTCAGGCATTGTTTAAATGTTTTCGTTTGCACCCACTTTTCTCCAAAACTGATAAAACTGTTGACACCACTATTAGGAAGCATGCTCATCGGAGTCGATGCCGAGAAGCTCTGAACTTTGGTGACCCTAGGTACCATAGTATCCGGCCATGAAGGGTTTTAATATACTGCTGACCATACACCCGTTAGGGTCCATATGTTCTATCAGCCCCAGATACTTTACTTGATTTTTGCTTTCGGTCCAGCGGACTCTTTTGAGCCATATCAGGACCAATCAGCCCGAGACGAAGACTTTAAATAATAAAACAACAACCACAGCACGAGATGATAAACGGAAAGTATTAGGATCATTATGGTCACTTGTTAATTATTATTTTGTTACCCCTTTATCACATGCCGGCTATTGATACATGCCATATCATTATTTTTGTTACCAAAACGAATACGTTGTGTGTGTGTATTGTTAGGAAAACTCCAATCTTTTAGATTAGTTAACAATGTATCAAGAAAAATCACATATTTGAGCGAGTTTCTAGGTGACCCTCTTCGTGATTAGGGACCTAATGTACATCCTATTTGATCTTCCATGAATGGGTTCGGTTGATATTTGAATTTTCTGTAAAAGGGGTCGCTCAGATAATCGTCAAAATGTAACTGACAAGTCCAGTGGCTAACGAAGGAAAGCACCGATCACCATCAAGACTAAATCACTACCAGATGTCAGTAGGAATGTTGGTAACTGATCCACTGACCGCTATCATATGTTACTACTCGCGTACATTCCGTAGAGTACCTAGAGACCAATCTAGAGCATAATTGTATTTCATTCCCTCTGCTAGAACTGACTGGGCTTGCTGATATAAGCAAGCGTTAGTTTGTAACACATTCCCTGGCCCGTCCCAAGAGAATATGAAAGATATATATGCTACACGGAAGCGTTGTATAGACCGAAACAGTTCAAAATAATGATACTGGATTCAGACTTCAAAATTATTGTTTTCATATTAGGCCTACGAACAATAACTTACATGTTAAGAGAAATAATACATGTATCGAGAGATATTGCTTTTATTCTAGGCTACATCTCTTATGGAGGCATCTTACACACTCTCTCTCTTTCTTCACCCTCCCATCTCTCTCTCTCCTTCTCTTCCCCTCTATCTCTCTAATATTGACAACACCCCTCATATGATCACTCAACCTCTCCCCATCGCCCTCTGTCTCTCACCTTCTTACACACACTCTCTCTTTTCCCAACTCTCCTCTCTCTCCATCTCTCTCTCTTCAATAATGACACCCCCCATATATCACTCTACTTATCTTCCACTCTCGAATCTCCAAACATTCGGTTAAACGTGATTAACTGGTATCGTACCCCTATGACAGATAATATTCCCTATTCTCTGCATTCTCTGCTTGCTGTAATGCTCTTTTTTTTTCAAGCCACATTTCACGTCAACCAACTTTCATCAAGACGTTATTTAAAGCGTCATTGTAGAAATGACATTCGGAAATATTAGGGGAATCCCTGTCATAACATTTTTTTCTATTTGTTTCTCATCAGGCATTTTTTGTTTTAATCACAAGTAATATAATACAGACACACAAAGAGAGACACCTATAGTGACAGCCGCTCTATCATGCTAGGACTGGTGTCAGTATACTGTGACTATACGAGGATGTCAATCAATCCTGAATCAATATGAGGCTTATATCGCGCGTATTCCGTGGGTACAGCTCTAAGCGCAGGGATTTATTTATTTTAATTTTATTTTATGCAATTTATATCGCGCACATATTCAAGGCGCAGGGATTTATTTATGCCGTGTGAGATGGAATTTATTTTACACAATACATCACGCATTCACATCGGCCAGCAGATCGCAGCCATTTCGGCGCATATCCTACTTTTCACGGCCTATTATTCCAAGTCACACGGGTATTTTGGTGGAAATTTTTATCTATGCCTATTCAATTTTGCCAGGACAGACCCTTTTGTCAATCGTGGGATCTTTAACGTGCACACCCCAGTGTAGTGTATACGAAGGGACCTCGGTTTTTCGTCTCATCCGAAAGACTAGCACTTGAACCCACCACCTAGGTTAGGAAAGGGGGGAGAAAATTGCTAACGCCCTGACCCAGGGTCGAACTCGCAACCTCTCTCTTCCGCAAGTGCGTTACCACTCGGCCACCCAGTCCGATGTAAGCCTCTGCGATTTCAATCTCAGTGTGGCAGTACATTAATCTGCTGACCATAAACAAGGAATGCGTCCAGCTGTCTCTCTAGCTCTCCAGTAGGTTTCTCAGCGGGATACCTGCTTGACGACGTTCTAATTGATGGCACGCGAACCGTGCAATGTATAGCCACTGCGCGAGTCGAACCGCTCTACGACTAGCTGCTCCTTTCCACGGCCCCCCAGCCCCACGCATCCCTCTCTCACCCCTCCCTCTCTCCCCCTCCCTCTCTCTCACCCTCCTTCTTTCTCTCCCTTCCTCTCTCTTTAACCTTAATTGTCAATCCGTTTTTCATTGCTAAATTCATACGGATAAATAAAAGCTTGATGATTAGCAAGAATCACCTCTGATTTGTTATTTGCACTGTCACTGAAGACTAGACCGTCAGTGAAACTTAATACAGTTCGCCACCTGTTTACCTCTTTTTATATTTTAATCCAGACAGCATTATCCACCACCACCCATTATATAAACATTCTATTTTGTGTAGTCCCGATATCAATGTTGCAAACCTTTTGATGCAGCTTTTAATAATATAAGAGATTTGATTTATACGTATTCCCTGTTTCACTCAATGAATATATATATTCCCTAAAATATCCAGGTAATATACATATTTCCTGGAATTTGGATGCCATTTTTAGACGTATTCCCTGACTTATATTTAGCATTCAAAAGGAGACACTTTGATGGAGTGAAAAATCTCTCTCTCTCTCTCTCTCTCTCTCTCTCTCTCTCTCTCTCTCTCTCTCTCTCTCTCTCTCTCTCTCTCTCTCTCTCTCTCTCTCTTATGCTTACAAATATAACAACAATTGCATATCAATAAAATTTACAACACAAAATTACACTGTTTGCACCAATGAAGTGAGAAAAAATGACTTTTATATCAGCAAAATCAACAAGCCGTAATAACTCTAGTTGGCGGGATATATTTTGTTTGTTTGTTTGGTTGGTTGTTTGCTTAACGCCCAGCCGACCACGAAGGGCCATATCAGGGCGGTGCTGCTTTGACATTTAACGTGCGCCACACACAAGACAGAAGTCGCAGCACAGGCTTCATGTCTCACCCAGTCACATTATTCTGACACCGGACCAACCAGTCCTAGCACTAACCCCATAATGCCAGACGCCAGGCGGAGCAGCCACTAGATTGCCAATTTTAAAGTCTTAGGTATCCCTGCCGGGGTTCGAACCCACGACCTCCCGCTCACTGGGCGGACGCCTTACCACTAGGCCACCGTGTTGCGGTTTGGCGGGATATAGTGATCCTTACATCGTTCGAAAAAAACCCAATACAGCTACCCTTTCAAACCATGTTTTTTTGCTTATTTGCTATTGTATTTGGTTGTAATATGTTATATAGAATTGTGCATGTGGAGGGATATTATATTTTTTAAATATGGAAAAAGTGAAAGCTAATTTAAAATTTATGGACAGATTAATTGATGAAAATGGCTCTCAATAACGACGCAAAAAGGAATTTTACAGGAGCAAGTGAGATTTTACAACAACGTGTTTGATAAAAATGGGAATTTTGTTGAGGAGGATGCTGAAAGTAAAGTTCTTAATTCAAATATTCCTCAGTTAAATGACGAACGAAAATCATTGATGATTTCTCCAATATATCTCGCTTAAAATTAAATAAAAGTAAAACGGAAGCAATGTGGTTGGGATCGCGTATAAACTGTCAAGAGAAATATTGCGATATTAAATGGAATACCCAGGTTAAAATCATGGGAATTAGTCAGTTTTAAAAAGGACATCCCGGCCTCTGAAATTATGGAAAATTGGTCCAAAAGACTTGAAAAAGTTGAACAAATCATTTGCAGATAGTCAAGAAGAAATTTAAGTATAAGCGGCAAATTATGTATTATTAAGTCCTTCTTAGTTTCACAATTTGTGTACGTTATGCAGGCGCTTCTTGCCCCTGTTAAAGTTCTTGATAAGTTGAATACTATTTTGTTCAGGTTTCTCTGGAAAAGGAAGTATTCAAATACAAAAGCCGAAATGTATTGTGTAATGTGGTGGAAGAAGGTGGTATTAACATGATAAACGTCCACGATATGCAGACTTCTTTTTTACTCACATGGGCAGCAAAACTTCAACAACAAAAACATGAAACGTGGACAACGATTCCATTAAGTCTTTATCAGGTATTGGGAAGAAATTTACTTTGTTTTAAAGCCACAACACCACTAAAACTGTTCCAAGGTATTGAATGCATTCGATCAAACTTTTGGACAGAAGTTCTCTTAAAATGAATCCATAATAAAGCATTGATTTATGAGAGAGAAGATCGCTTTGGCGATCAATGTTTGTGGAACAATATAAAAGTGGTTTATAAAAATAAAAGCTTATATTTTAAAAAAATGGATAGAAGCGCACTGATACGGTGAAAGATATTTGGGTTAACGGAGATATGATTTCTTTTAACCAGCTGTGCACAAAGATAGGATACAGTCCCTCTAGATTTTTTTAGTACGGCGCAAAGACTGCTGTGCGAGCGCTTGCACTTCGCAAAAACACAGCCAGCCCGCGAGCAGGCGAACACAATAATGACCTTGACACACGGAACCCTGTGATCATTAACCCCTCCGCGAGAAAGTTTCGCATGCTGATTGTCCAGTCCAAAGCGAGCGAGCCTTGCGCTGTTACATTTTGGTTACATAAATATCAGGTTAAACTAGATCACAATTATTGGCTGTTAGCAAGCAAATGTACAAAAGAAGAAAGATTGCGATTGTTACAATGGAAAATATTACATAATATTTATCCCACGAATATATTATTAAAAAAAATGAAAATTAGAGAAACAAAATTATGTACATTTTGTAAACACATTGATTATGTTGAACACTTTTTTGGGCAATGTGAGAAGTTGACGAGCTTTTGGGAAAATGTTGTCCATTATATTCTCAGAACACGATGTCTTGTTTGGTTATCAACCTAGTAATATATGCCAAAATAATAAGGTACTTAATCACATTATTTTGATTGCAAAAATGTGTATTAGTAAATATAAGTATGGTGATAGATACGATTTGAATAGTATATTGGAAAATGAAATGTACATTGGAAGTATGTGAGTAATGTATAAGTCGAGATGAGGTGAAGTGATATATGACGTTTGTGAATATTATGAGGGGGGTGGGAGAGAGCGGATGGACGAGAATAAGGAAAAAAAAAAGGAGAAAAAAAAAGTAACCATGTATGGCTCCTCAATTGCTTTTTGTATAAACAACCATGCAAACCACAAAAAAAGAGAAAAATAAAGAAACAGGTTTTCTCCAATTTAAAAAAAAAAACCAAAACAAAAAAAACAAGTCGCTTAAGGCGAAATTACTACATTTAGTCAAGCTGTGGAACTCACAGAACGCACTGCATTTTTTTTTACAGTGACCGTAGTCCGCCGCTCGCGCAAAACGCAGTGAAACTGACGAGACTGTTTAGCGCGGTGGTGGTTTCGCTGTGCTGCATACCCGCACGCTTTTCTGTACCTCTCTTCGTTTTATCTTTCTGAGCGTGTTTTTAATCCAAACTCTATATGATTTGGAATCAGGAACCGACAAGGAATAAGATGAAATTGTTTTTTAATCGATTTCGGAAATTTGATTTTGATCATAATTTTTAATTTTTAATTTTGAGAGCTTGTTTTTAATCCGAATATAACATATTTATATGTTTTTGGAATCAGAAAATAATGAAGAATAAGATGAATGTAAATTTCGATCGTTTTATAAAAAAAAAATTAATTACAATTTTCAGATTTTTAATGACCAAAGTCATTAATTAATTTTTAAGCCACCAAGCTGAAATACAATACTGAAGTCCGGCCTTTGTCGAAGATTGCTTGGCCAAAATTTCAATCAATTTGATTGAAAAATGAGGATGTGACAGTGCCGTCTCAACTTTTACAAAGAGCCGGATATGACGTCATCAAAGACATTTATCGAAAAAAGAAACAAGTCGCGTAAGGCGAAAATACAATATTTAGTCAAGTAGTGGACAGCAAGACCGTATACTCGTAGCATCGTCACTCCACCGCCCGTGGCAAAGGCAGTGCACGTGGAATTGACAAGAAGAGCGGGGTATTCGTTGCGCTGAGAAGGATAGCACGCTTTTCTGTACCTCTCTTTGTTTTAACTTTCTGAGCGTGTTTTTAATCCAAACATATCATATCTATATATTTTTGGAATCAGCAACCCACAAGGAATAAGATGAAAGTGTTTTTAAATTGATTTCGAAAAAAAAATTTTGATAATAATTTTTATATATTTAATTTTCAGAGCTTGTTTTTAATCCGAATATAACATATTTATATGTTTTTGGAATCAGCAAATGATGGAGAATAAGATAAACGTAAATTTGTATCGTTTTATAAATTTTTATTTTTTTTTACAATTTTCAGATTTTTAATGACCAAAGTCATTAATTAATTTTTAAGCCACCAAGCTGAAATGCAATACCGAACCCCGGGCTTCGTCGAAGAGTACTTGACCAAAATTTCAACCAATTTGGTTGAAAAATGAGGGCGTGACAGTGCCGCCTCAACTTTCACGAAAAGCCGGATGTGACGTCATCAAAGACATTTATCAAAAAAATGAAAAAAACGTTCGGGGATTTCATACCCAGGAACTCTCATGTCAAATTTCATAAAGATCGGTCCAGTAGTTTAGTCTGAATCGCTCTACACACACACACACACAGACACACACACGCACACACGCACATACACCACGACCCTCGTTTCGATTCCCCCTCGATGTTAAAATATTTAGTCAAAACTTGACTAAATATAAAAACACGTCCGGGGATATCATACCCAGGAACTCTCATGTAAAATTTCATAAAGATCGGTCCAGTAGTTTACTCTGAATCGCTCTACACACGCGCACGCACACCGGCACAGACAAAACTTGACTAAATGTAAAAAGAGAGAGAGAGAGAGAGAGAGAGAGAGAGAGAGAGAGAGAGAGAGAGAGAGAGAGAGAGAGAGAGAGAGAGAGAGAGAGAGAGATATGATAATAATGATGATGGAACTTTATTTTTCAAGGATAGAGGTTTAAGGTGACGCCTTTTCTTACAACCGGTCCTTACTTCTAATACAAATGTCTAATAAATGATAAACAAGTAAAGCAACATGACAAATAAACAAAGTAAACGAACGAACCAGCAAACAATCGACAAGTAAGCAAACAAGCAAATAAACATAAACAACAAAATGACAAAGTAAGGAACATACAAATCAAAAGCAAAACATGCAACATATTAATTGAGGTTATACATGTAAAGTGATCGACGGTTAAAGTTCCATCCTCACCTATTCACACTTTACTGACACTATACACAACCATCAGTGTGTATAGGAAACAGGTACTTAACGCCTTCGTCCGTACGGGTTACACACTGTGTATAGCCAAACGGTACCTAATGTGGATTTCGTACGTACAGAAGTCACACAGATCCGTCTGCGTATGACCGGTACCTAAGGTGCTCCTCGTCCGTATGTGTGTGTGTGTGTGTGTGTGTGTGTGTGTGTGTGTGTGTGTGTGTGTGTGTGTGTGCGCGCGCGCGAACTGCAGACGGACGATTTCAGAGCAAGTATCATATGTAAATATTCCTTCTTCAGTTCAGTGGAAAAGGGATCTTCGTTAGAAGTACTGTACAAACATGATAGCCTGTCCGCATTGATTCATCAACTTACTTTTAAAAAGAAATGACAGTGACGACACGTAATCTTGCTCATAAAGCACAATCGATCTGTAAAAGTACAACTTAAAGTCCCTCAGACGTCAGGCTTATTTCTGATTACAGAAAAAAAGATCTGAAGACGACATTGTCCAGGCATTGGCAAAAGTTGACAGCATACTGGAAACCATGCAGGTCACCAAACTTCTGAGCACAAAGGAAACAAAATCGCTGGGGGACTTTGAGGAGGTACCCTTCATCACAGATCCGAAAGCCTTCCCGGTTGTCAATCTGTAAGTTTGTGTAATTAACACTGCACAATCATCTAGGATTCAAGCTACGGTCGGTCTTCATTATGAACTTAGCATACACAATATTGCGACAAATGTCGCACACCAATTAAAACATTCATATCCATGTCATTTGATTTAAACTTTCTATGTAATTTAAAGCAGTCAACTTGACTATCTGACGCAACTTTCGGATCGAAGATTTCTTGTACAGGGATCACGTGACCCACGCTCAAATAAGGGTATACATAGTGTACCCCCAAAATTGACATGACAAAAACGTAAGAGGGCCCCAAAGGGGGGGGTATCATCACGATCACGGGAAGGGAAATTTTAGCTTTCACGATCACAGTTACCTTGATTTTTGTTTTCACGATCACAAACACCTTGACGAATAGAGGATCATAGAGTGATACAGCTGTGAAAAATGTACGTTGAAAATAAAATGCTTTGCAATAATGCCCATCACGATCACAAAAACAAATCACGATCACGATCACGAGACTTGATTTTTTTGTCATCACGGATCACGGGCAAAGTCCCATCACGATCACAGAAATGGAAATGTTGGCAATCACGGTCACAGAAAGGTCAAACAACGCCAATCACGATCACGATTTTAAACCCTTTGGGGCCCTCACGTAAGGGCAGAGATGGCACGGACATTATGTTTTGTTTTATTGGGACGCTTTTTTAGTTTCGTTTCAAGTTTCTCCATAAGAATCCTCAGGAGAAGTGTTTTTTGTCCTTCCAAGTGATATTTGAAGGAATTATGGGTCAAAATTGACGTTTTTTGCACCTTTTTTTATATAAAATGTCTCTCTGTTACTGGACAAAGACAAAGTTTCTGGTGAAAAAACAAAAACGAGGAAGAAGATTGGATAGTTGTTCTAGAAGATGAATATGTCCCAATGAAGGAACTGATGCTCAAAAATCGATTTTGAGATAACAGCGTCAACAGTTTTCAAAGTGGTGTCCAATAGGAACAAAAAAATACTTTGAAAGTGGTCACCTTAATTGCACAGAAGATGCTGACAATGACAACATTACATTGCACACTGATTTTGTGGTGTTTAAAGTACCTAAAAATGCTGATCTGAGAACCGAAAACACGCTTTTGGACCAACATTTCGTGCCATCTCTGGCCTTAGAGGGATTATACCTAACAAGAAAACTGTTTCAAATCGCCCAAAGAGCTATGCAGTTCAATGTGGGGGTTGTACTTATGTGACCACACACAAGGAATACCTTAAAATACACGTTTAAGCGCTGGGTTACAAAAATTAGAAACGACTTTGTTTTGAGTGGGAATTTTAGACTGTAATTCTCATTGTGTCGCTTTTTGGTGCCAGTCCTAACTTTCGTCCTACCTTTCGACCCTGAGTATTCCATGCGCTATTCCTGGAAATACAAATTTAAAATTGAGCCGAGAGCTACTGAGTTCGTTTTTGGAGTTGAAAAGATGACAACACTGATATTCTCCAACTGGCATTGTGTTTGTTTCTGTAATGCGAAGCGTTTTAGCCATGTACAGCACAGAATTTCTGTGCGTAAGCTAGACTGTAGGTATGACTTCCTCAATCCAACGATCTTAACCTTCAACGGATCACGCTTTGGACAACACCGTCCGGATGATGTGGGTCGTGTACGACCCATACTTTCTACTAAAGGATTCAATGTTAAAGGACCCCCAACAGGCTTTTGTTGGTGTCAAAAACGCGTTCATGTGCGTTTTTGGCGTGACTTAGGTTAACCAGACATATGCATGCCGTAGGAAATTGTTTTCTCACCTTCCCTCACAGGGTTTAGCTTATTTCGGAATCGTTTTGGGCAATAATCCGACGAATTGCGTGGCTGAAGCGAAGCGTTTTCGCGTTCTGATCTGGCGGCCATTGTATCGCGAACGTCCGCGAGAGTACGGAAGTGGTGAATTCTGGGTAAAAATTCCGAGGACGTCACAAGCAGTATTCATGGCATAAGCAACTTTAGCTGCTGAACCATACAGTTTTGAGCCTGGGGTTTAAAATCAAGGGTCTGCTCGCCCCGTGATTTGTAATTTTTTTTTACAAATCACGTTAATGCTCCTGATATTTTCTTGTCATCTCCAAAGTCAAGGCACAAAAACAAAATCCCTTGATTTTTGGGGTAGCGCGACTGTTTATGTGTAGATTTAAAAAAAAATTTTCATTACTAGATTGTCCCGTCGCTTGGAAATTCGGGTCACTTCCTCTCAGTGTAAAGCTAGCAGCAACAGAGTCGCGCTACCCCAAAGTCAAGGGATCTATGGGATTTTTGTTTCTTTTCTTTATTGTCCCATCGCTGGGAAATTCGGGTCGCTTCCTCCCAGTGGAAAGCTAGCAACAACAGAGTCGCGCTACCCCAAAGTCAATGAATCTATTAGATTTTTTTTCATTTCTTTATTGTCCCATCACATTCCACAACTAGGACACATACCATGTACCACAACTTCGACACATTACCACGTATTGGACACATACCAAATCTGGGACACATACCACAACTTGGACACATACCACATCTTGGACATATACCACAACTTGGACACAGACCACATCTTAGACGCATACCACAACTTCGACACATTACCACGTCTTGGACACATACCACATCTTGGACACATACCACAACTTGGACACATACCACAACTTGGACACATACCACATCTTGGACACATACCGCAACTTGGACACATATCACAACTTGGACACATTACCACATCTTGGACACATTACCACATCTTGGACGCATACCACAACTTGGACACATACCACATCTTGGACACATACCACAACTTGGACACATTCCACATCTTGGACACATTCCACAACTTGGACACATTCCACAACTTGGACCACAAGCGCGACTCTGTTGCTGCTAGCTTTTCACTGGGAGGAATTGCGATCAGAATTCGCCAGCGATATAAGACAATAAAGAAATGAAAAAAGAAAGAAAAACAAATCTGATGGATCCCTTGACTTTGGGTAGCGCGACTCTGTTGCTGCTAGTTTTCCACTGGGAGGAAGCAATCCGAATTTCCCAACGATAGGAAAATAGGCTGAATAGAGAAATGATTTTTTTTTTTTTTACATTTTTACAAATCGCGGTTTAAGGTTCGACGTACTTTGTAAAATATTTTTACATATTTACAAATCACGGGTTAACTGCTCAGTTGGCGGTTTAGTTGGTGTCAGTGTGTAGACATACAGGCTGGGGAAGTGGCTTAGGAGCGAGCAGATAGCTGTACCGAATCAGCGTCTGTTGATGGAGATCGTTCTTACTGCGGCGTCCGAGTTGAGACAGAGTTGTATCCTCTTAGTCAGGTTTGAGGCACAAAGTTTACGAGGAAAAACCATTCTCTCTCAAGGGTGGAAGTCAAATGTCTGCCAGACTCAGCAAATAGATTAGGCAGCCCATGATCACTGTTGAGATTGTAGTTGAAGTTCTATCGGATTTGTTGTTGGTTATGTTGTTGAAGACGTATATGTTCTCGAATTTGAGTTGATGTTGTTGTTGTCGTCGTCGTAGATGAAATCAAGGTTGTTACGTGTCAAATCAATCGTGTTCCACCTACTGTTTATCAGTGTAAAGCTGTTGTTGGTGGTGTTGTTGACATTGTAGTTGTTCTTGGTTTTTGAGTTGTTGTCAGTGTTGTTGTCGTCGTTGTAGTTGTTGTAGTTGTTGCCCAATGTTGTACTGTGTTGTGGTTGTTGTTGTTTTTGTTATTGTTGATACAGTTTCGCTGGTTTCTCAACAATGCTGTTGTGGTTGTAGTTGTAGAGGTTGTTGTTGTTGTTGTTGTTGTTGTTATTGTTGATGTAGTTTCGCTGGTTTCTCAACAATGGTGTTGTTGTTGTTATTGTTGATGTAGTTTCGCTGGTTTCTCAACAATAGTGTTGTTGTTGTTGTTGTTGTTGTTGTTGTTGTTGTTGTTGTTGTCGTTTCTTTGTTTTTGGGTCCAGCCGATTCATTTTCACAGCCCATTCCTGCTTGAGCCTTGAGTCGGATGGAAACAAATGAAAACTCAAGCCTGAGTCCTTTTTTTGCAACTCCGAACATACGGCAGCAGCACACTCTCTCGGCATGATGTCGGGAGTACGCGCGCATCCACGGCTGCAGCAAAGACGCAGACCGAGCGTCGCTACTTTCGCTTCCGATTCCTGTAAGTGACGTCACAGCCAACGGCTTGCCGCCGCGGGGATTTTGAAGTCTCGCGTAGCAGACGAATTTGGCCGCTTTTTGAGCATGCATTTTGTGTAAAATTAGACTGATGCAACACAAAACCTGTGATTTACTGTTCGGTTTTTGCATCTTTAGATGCTTACCTATATCATTAAATCAACCCCAACTGCTTTATCTGACCTTAAAAAGAGCCTGTTGGGGTCCTTTAACAGTATGGGTCGTACACGACCCATGACATCCGAATAGGGATATATACTCTTTACTACCTCTTTGCAGACTATGGGTCGAACACGAACCACAACATCCGAATAGGGGTAAACACCGTAAAATACTTTCTTTAATTCCATATGGGTCGTCCACGACCCACAACATCAGGACCGTGTAGTTCAAATGCCGTCATTGTTTATTTGTGACCCTCCACCACGAAATGAGTCGCATGTCACCTCGCGCGGTTCTGCGCTAGGCTTAATATAAGTCCGGGGAGTGTCTGGTAACAGTGTGAGGGTCACCTTAGTCACAGGCTTATAACTCAAACATTTTTCGCTCTTTTCTAAAACGGTTTTCACCACTGGATAGAGCATAAAAAACTCTTTTGGAAAATGTAAATATATGAAAACTATGCAATGGTGACATGCGATTCATTCCGTGGTGGAGGGTCACATTTGTTTGTTTAAATAGATAATCCTTTAAAAATTGCTCTATAGGAAGATTCTATGCTGTTTGAGGATGACATGAAGTCTCAATCCAAAATGTCCAATAGTTATAGAAATACTACACTTTAGTGAGAGTCTGGGTCGTCCACGACCCAGGAAGCACGGTGAAGGTTTGACAAATTGGTATCTATGAAAACTAAATAAATAATGATGACGACCGGGAGTCCTGACTTCTGACAGAAGAGCTTGGCAAAGCAAACCGCTCGCTGATTAAAATTCATTTAATTTGTTGGCATAGTTTTGGAGCAGGTTTGAGAAAACCAATGCAGATGTTTCTAAATTACAGTACCGTGAATGTCCCTTGAACTTGTTATAAGGTCTAAATCGTCAGAACTCTTTCCAAAATGGCGCCTTCGGTATACTATCTTTAAGGTACCAAATCCACGAAACTTCTGAATAGGCAAAACTTGGCAACGTTTACATACTAGGAGAATCTCAAATCAATTGTCTACCCAGAACAGGTTGTTATGTTTAGTTGGCTTGAATAGTTCGTGTTTTATGCCATTTCTACTGATGCAGGTGTCGATCGTCATAGCTTGAGAATTCTGGGTACAAGCATAACTGAGGAAAACTGATTGCCATGCATTCCTTATCCAAAAATATATATAGATATGTGATGTTTACTCTAAAGATACCGGCACGGTTGGCCTAGTGGTAAGGCGTCCGCCCCGTGATCGGGAGGTCGTGGGTTCGAATCCCGGCCGGGTCATACCTAAGACTTTAAAATTGGCAATCTAGTGGCTGCTCCGCCTGGCGTCTGGCATTATGGGGTTGGTGCTAGGACTGGTTGGTCCGGTGTCAGAATAATGTGACTGGGTGAGACATGAAGCCTGTGCTTCGACTTCTGTCTTGTGTGTGGCGCACGTTATATGTCAAAGCAACACCGCCCTGATATGGCTCTTCGTGGTCGGCTGGGCGTTAAGCAAACAAATAAACAAACAAACTCTAAAGATGAGCTCAGAAAAAAGAAAAAAAATCGATATAATGCAAATTAGGTACTGCGTTCGCATGCTTCCCGGAGACGAGCGTGACCCGTCTGGAATTTGTGTTTCGGCTAGCCAAGCCTAACTACATGTCGTCTCGGTGATGACTGGTTTTAATGCTGCTTTTTTAGTTCTAGGGCAACAGATTGACTAAATGTTGTAGTATAGCTTCACGCGACTTGCTTGGTTTTTTGGGGTGTTTTTTCCAAGGTCTGTGGTGGTGAACACAGTCGAAGTAACTTAATCTGAAGTTGTTAAGTTAACTCTAGGTTTCTTGCAATGCAGATGAACTCCTTTTTCAGTTTCAGAAGGAGACTGGACGAGATCAGCGCGGAAATTCAGGAGGATAACTTGACCCGCAGGTACAAATACGAGCACTTGGACCCCAAGTCCGTGCCCAACGCCATCAGCATCTGAAGCAAGAAACACCTGTCAGAGGGCGTGTTTTGAGGGCACACCGTGGTGACGCCAAGAACTCTGCTGCATATTATAATCTTAGGCTTTGTATGTGAACATGTGACTGTTCAATGATATAATTGCACACTGAATCGAAGTTCGTTAATCACTTCACTGCTGTGAAGCATTCATGTTTAGTTTGAATGTCAAGGGGACATGACTCGCAAAGCATTATGGTAACTCGCTTTCGAATAGTACATACATACTAATCGACAGCTGGGTTTCAATGAAAGCATAATACCGCTAGAAAACGTAGCAATGCAAAAGGACAGAGTTGGAAATCTGGTTCCAAATAGAAAACTAAAACCATAACAGGGACGAATTAATGCTGTGGATGTGTGTCGAAACACATCGTTGACATTGACTCGGTGGATTATCATGCATGTAGACTATATTCGTGTAAACGTGTCGTGTGCAAAGCAATCATAGGCTACCTTGTAATAAATGTCTCAATCTATTGACAAAGCAATCAACACAATGGACAGTCCCAGGTAAAAAAAAAATTTAAAAAAAAAGCCTCCGTTGGCTAGCAAGGCCTGGGTGAGATCGTTCTACCCGCAAATAAATAACATTCAGAGTACATCCCTCGATCAACAGTTCACACGTTTCTGTGAATCGCAGTTTTGTGTACAGAACTATGGCCACATTATTTATTTCCGTATCTTGCAATTGTGAATGCGTCTTTTGCTTCACGTGTTGTTTCTGTCTGTTTGTTGTTTGATTTCACTGTGACAAAGTTGTTCGAAATGGTCCATGATCGCACGCTGAAAGTAGGAGTACCATTAACGATGTCTTTCCATCTATACTGAATGAATATTATCCCAACAAGAATAGAAGCAAATCCATGGAGGCAGACACCTGCAGGTATACTGAGACCTAATCAGAAAAATATACACACAAGTGTATATATACAGCAATATTCTTTGCCAAGTGTCCATGGCGACCCAAAACTTGTCATCTTTTCGTTTTTTCCGAAGGTTGCTTTTGATATAATAAACCATGAGCTTTGTAAACGAGTAGATGATGCAGTTCTTAAAAAACTGTCCATGAATGTTCGCTGATCTTAAAAGAGCTCCATCACCAATGTCTCTCTCTTTTTTCCTTTTTTTAATTTTTATTTTTTTAAAGTTAAAACGAAATTTCTTATGCCGAGGATAGAAACCAAGGAATAAGGATATCAACAGAGACATGCAGGCCGGCACAATGAGATATAATCGGAAGTATCTTCCGATGCAAAGCTCGTTATTATCTTTTTTAAGGCTGTCAAAAGACCTCAAGATTGAAATACGTATCGCAAGATGGAGAGAAAGGACTTGTACATAATATAATAATTTAACATGATTTTGAATTGGCGGAGGTAATTTTTATTTCATTTTTATTTGTAATAGGTTAGCTTTTGAATGTGCTTCTGCTTTACGCCTCCATACGGTTTAAATAATTAGCACTAGAAACCTGCAATGATGTTTATTGGTAATATTGTTGCTGTGCATGCAAGTAATGTTACTGTTTTATGTTCGTACGTGTTGTGTTGTATATTGTCTGAAACTGTGGTACATGACACCTGAATTTCTCTTTTTGAGATAATACAGTTTTCTATGTCCATTTCAATGGTGGTGTGCTCACATTTTTGTGGCTAGAATATACAAACGCAAGTTTGGTAGTTTTGTGTGTAAATAAACAGTATGTTCCCTTAAGTTGATTAATTCTTCAAAGTACCCAACTTTATTTGTTTTGAAGATGTAATACATCCACTTTAGTTTCTGTCATTGAATTGTGTCGAGTTTTTCGGATTTTCTGTCGTACTCAAATATTAGGCGTCTTGTAAACGCTCACTTAAAATGGTGCTGTTTGTCCAGGGCCAACGATGAACATATCTTTTTTGCTTTATTTTTTCCCACTGTTTCATTTGAATTCAGGTGTGACCCTGCCTTTAGATGTTTAAAAAAATGAATAGAAGAAAGAGGGCTACCGCAAGGCAGGTTACTTGGGTGAAATTACTGTCGTACATGATAATGCATGGGTACATGCGTTTGGCGAGTTAGTTCCACTGATTTTGTGCCCTTTGGTGATCAAGAGCAAGGCATCATGTGTTTGTAAAGTATTGGAAACCACGTCCTACCTATCGTGAAAGCGCTCACGTGTTCATCAATTACAGTGTCAGTTACTAAATTATGATGTCCAAACGTATGATTTATTAGAGAACAACGTCTTGATTTAACATGGGAATAAACTGTACCGACAAACTAGTTATAGATTTATTTGTACACAAATATATGTTGGTGAGATGCGCTGGAGCACTGGATTATATCAATGTTTTAACAGAATGACTCTAGATGTGTGTCGGTATGTACTACGATGTGGAAAACGAAGATACACTGGGGCAACAAAATACTTTTTGAATGTTTACACTACCGTTGCGGTACTTGCACACATTCTGCTGTCGAGCGCTGTTGGAGTAACACACGGGCATATAGTACCCAATGTTATACCAATGTTCACGTACATTTTCAACCGAAGAACACACGCTAGTGGGGTGTAAGATATAAAATTCATTTTTAATTGACAGCAGTTGTTTAAATGCCATGATAACATGATTTGTGTCTGCACATTCCGGCGTAAAACATCGTACACTTTAACCTTTTTACATTTAGTCAAGTTATGACTAAATGTTTTAACATCGAGGGGGGAATCGAGACGAGGGTCGTGGTGTATGTGTGTGTGTGTGTGTGTGTGTGTGTGTGTGTGTGTGCGTGCGTGTAGAGCGATTCAGACCAAACTACTGGATCGATCTTTATGAAATTTGACATGAGAGTTCCTGGGTATGATATCCCCATACGTTTTTTTCATTTTTTTGATAAATTTCTTTGATGACGTCATATCCGGCTTTTCGTGAAAGTTGAGGCGGCACTGTCACGCCCTCATTTTTCAACCAAATTGGTTGAAATTTTGGTCAAGCAATCTTCGACGAAGCCCGGACTTCGGTATTGCATTTCAGCGTGGTGGCTTAAAAATCTGAAAATTGTAAAAAAAATATTTATTTTATAAAACGATCCAAATTTACGTTCATCTTATTCTCCGTCATTTGCTGATTCCAAAAACATATAAATATATTATATTTGGATTAAAAACAAGCTCTGAAAATTAAATATATAACAATTATTATCAAAATTAAATTGTCGAAATCAATTTAAAAACACTTTCATCTTATTCCTTGTCGGTTCCTGATTCCAAAAACATATAGATATGATATGTTTGGATTAAAAACACGCTCAGAAAGTTAAAACGAAGAGAGGTACAGAAAAGCGTGATATCCTTCTCAGCGCAACGAATACCCCGCTCTTCTTGTCAATTTCACTGCCTTTGCCGTGAGCGGTGGACAGACGATGTTACGAGTATTCGGTCTTGCTGCGTTGCATTGCGTTTAGTCTCATTCTGTGAGTTCGACAGCTACTTGACTAAATGTTGTATTTTCGCCTTACGCGACTTGTTTGTTTGTTTTTTCTGCTCTTGTCAGATCGCTTCTTGTTGTAATAAAGCGTGTGTCACAATACATTTCAAGTGCTGGTTTTCTCTTTCTCCCTCCCTCTCTCCATCCGTCATCCACATCTCTCTCTCTCTCTCTCTCTCTCTCTCTCTCTCTCTCTCTCTCTCTCTCTCTCTCTCTCTCTCTCTCTCTCTCTCTCTCTCTCTCTCTCTCTCTCTCTGTGCGTGCGCGCGCGCGTATGTGTGTGTGTGTGTGTGAGTGTGTTTGTGTCGTAAGCGATGCTTCTTATAAGTAAAGTTAGTAAAATTGCTCATCTTTAATATACGTAGCTCCTGGTATACCAAAACCTTAAACTCTGAGAATTCTAAGTCGAATAATAAAAGACATTTAGCAGGGCAATAAAAAGTCCTTTCTTGTAAGCGATGCTTCTTATTTATAAGTAAAGTGGTTGTTGCCACGACAGGTGACAAAAGAAGTGCGCCTGCGTGTGTTGCAATGGAAAATTTGTCACAATTTATATCCCACCAATATTTTATTACATAAAGTGAAAGTAAGTCAAACAAAAAACTGTAACGAGTGCCCACATATTTTGGATGTCATGGAACACTTTTTCTATGAGTGTCCCCGAATTAGAAGGTTTTGGACTTATATTGAAAAAATGTTGAACAGTCTGACAGGTCGGGCTTTCTTATTGTCTATTGCAGATGTATTATTCGGAATCGAAAAATGTCAGGAATCAGCGTTAATTAACCATGTTTTATTGATAGCAAAAATGTGCATTAGCAAAGTTAAGAAAACTAAATCGCATATTCCATTGGAAATTGTATTTCAACAAGAACTTGCGCTACGAAAGGTGTATCCCCATTGTCCTTAGCTAGATTGCTGTTGAATTAAAAAGTAATTTAATGGAAATGTAACCTGTAATGCAAAAGAAAACAAAATTAAAATTTCATTGAAGAAAAAAAAAAGAAAAAAAAAGACCAATGAAGAAGGATATGCTCACCGCCCAAAAAGAAAGAAAAAAAAAAGAAAACAAAAAGAAAAAAAAGACGAAAGAGGCAAAAAAGATGGGTTGAAGCAACCTTGCATGCAACTGAGGTTAATATAGCTTCTGGTATCCCAAAAACATACACTCGTTCAGCATGGCATCATGTTTTGTGTCGGTATCTTTCTCATATGAACAACTTATTAGACACTTTCAAGTTTCACGGTGGATGTCACATAAACACGATTTATGGAAGACATCTCTATTGAATGATCCATAAAGGTTAAAACACTCGCGATATTTTATTTGGCATGTAGTTTGATTTATTCATCATAAGGACACTCTCCTGAAGCGTATCCCCGGAGGCTCAAGTTAGTGTCCATATGAAACTCATCCGCTGGGTTTCTCGGCCGTCTGCCTAAATATGAGGTTTCTAGGTCAAAGAAAGGAACGAAATTCTGTCGTGAAACAATAGACACTTTTCAGTCCTTTTAGTTTTCGTGTTGCGTTTGTCGAGAACCCCCAACACCCCCGGTCACTCCCTCCCCTCATCCTTCATCGCTGTGTTGGTAAGTATAATTGTTATTGTTACTCCTCTTGTTGTTTATTGTTCGACAATACTGTTGAAACAAGTCGCCTAAGGCGAAGTTACTACATTTAGTCAAACTGTCGAACTCACGGAATGAAACTGAACGCACTTCATGTTTTCACCAAGACAATGCAGCTTCGTCGATCCCCGCGAGAAGGAAATTGCTCACTTTTCACGTGCAACACGAAGTGAAATTGACAAGCCAGATAGCGCAGTAGCGTATTGCGCTTAGCAGGAAAGTGCGCTTTTCTGTATTCTTTTTACTAAATGTTTTAACATAGAGGGGGAATCGAGACGAGCGTCGTGGTGTAGGTGTGTGCGTGTGTGTGTGCGTGCGTGCGTGCGTGTGGGCGTGCGTG
This sequence comes from Littorina saxatilis, assembly GCF_037325665.1. Classification (NCBI taxonomy): domain Eukaryota; kingdom Metazoa; phylum Mollusca; class Gastropoda; order Littorinimorpha; family Littorinidae; genus Littorina; species Littorina saxatilis. The sequence goes on along the minus strand of NC_090250.1, from coordinate 23,670,867 downwards.
TAGAGCGATTCAGACCAAACTACTGGAAAGATCTTTATGAAATTTGACATGAGAGTTAATGGGAATGATATCCGGTATCCCCCGAACATTTTTTTTCCTTTTTTTTGATAAATACCTTTGATGACGTCATATCCGGCTTTTTGTAAAAGTTGAGGCGGCACTGTCACGCCCTCATTTTTCAATCAAATTGATTGAAATTTTGGCCAAGCAATCTTCGACGAAGGCCGGACTTCGGTATTGCATTTCAGCTTGGTGGCTTAAAAATTAATTAATGACTTTGGTCATTAAAAATCTGAAAATTGTAAATAAAAAATAAAAAAATTCTAAAACGATCCAAATTTACGTTCATCTTATTCTTCATCATTTTCTGATTCCAAAAACATATAAATATGTTATATTTGGATTAAAAACAAGCTCTCAAAATTAAAAATATGAAAATTATGATCAAAATTGAATTTTCGAAATCAATTTAAAAACACTTTCTTCTTATTCCTTGTCGGTTCCTGAGTCCAAAAACATATAGATATGATATGTTTGGATTAAAAACACGCTCAGAAAGTTAAAACGAAGCTAGAGAGGTACAGAAAAGCGTGCTATCCTTCTCAGCGCAACTACCACCCCGCTCTTCTTGTCAATTCCACTGTCTTTGCCATGAGCGGTGGACTGACGATGCTACGAGTATACGGTCTTGCTGAAAAATTGCATTGCGTTCAGTTTCATTCTGTGAGTTCGACAGCTTGACTAAATGTTGTATTTTCGCCTTACGCGACTTGTTACTAAATGTTTTAACATAGAGGGGGAATCGAGACGAGCGTCGTGGTGTATGTGTAGAGCGATTCAGAGAAAACTACTGGACCGATCTTCATGAAACTTTACATGAGAGTTCCTGAGTATGATATCCCCGGATATTTATCTTTTTTTGGATAAATGTCTTTGATGACGTCATATCCGGCTTTTTGTAAAAGTTGAGGCCGCACTGTCACGCCCTCATTGTTTGATCCAATGGATTGAAATTTTGGTCAAGCAATCTTCGACGAAGTCCGGACTATGGGATTCCATTTCAGCTTGGAAGCTTAAAAATTAGTTAATTAGTTTGCTCATTAAAGTTGTCATTAAAATCGAATTTTCAGAAGCAGATTAAAAAGGATTGCATTGTATTCCTCATCTTCTCCTGATTTCAAAAATATATAAATATGTCATGTTAAAGGCACAGTAAGCCTCCCGTAAACCATCACAGATACGGTCAGGCTTTTACACACAGTACAAACACCCTTTCATTAAAACACTCACCGATTGAGAACATCCTAGGTGCCCTCCGTAAAGAGCGAACAATTTTCAAAGAATTTATTTTTGCGTGGTTTATCTTACCCCTGAGCCTTCGTGAACCCGTGTGATCCAGTTTCCCTTTTTCACAATGTAGTCGTCAGTTAGTCATTTGAATGCGACTCGATGTGAGCTTATCTACAATAGCACGTTTTTATGCACGAAACAAACGGCTGTGGTTCACAGGAACTCTAGCGATGGCTTTTGACTGTTGACTGAGAGGAACGGCGATATGCATAAACCGTCGTCTGCTGCGTGACCCTGCTTCCGGGCTTTTCTTTTTTCAAACTTTCACAACTTCGAATTGTACTGATCTTGTCTTGATGAAAAACGAATTCGATTATGATTAAAGAATGTTTGCGTAACAAGCTGTCAATTTATTATTTTGATTTTAAAAGTTAGGTCCAGCGCAAAAACGCACCACGGTCCAAAAACATTCTGATAATCATCGATCCACGGCTATCACCGGTTTACATCGATAGAATGAGACCCGAAGGGAAGTAACTCATTTTTGACCTGAGTTCTGGATGGGTTCAAAAAGTGTTCGAGACAATCCGTGCAAAATTAATTCTTTAAAAATTGCTCGCTCTTTACGTAGTGCACCTAGGATGTTCCCGTTTGGTGAGCGTTCAAATGGAAGGGTGTTTGTACTGTGTGTAAAAGCCTGACAGTATCTGTGATGGTTTACGGGAGGCTTACTGTCCGGGCGTGATTTCCGGTATTGAATATTCATAACAGCCGTCCAGCACCAAAACTAGGCGCCATTGTTGTAGAATGTAGTCCACGAAAATAAATTCTTTGAAAATTTCTCACGCTCGACAGAAAGCAGCCAGGATGTTCCCGTTCGGTGAGCGTTCAAATGGAAGTATGCTTGTACTGTATGTAGACGCTCGGGGAGCTCTGTGATGGTTTACGGGAGGCTTACTGTGCCTTTAACTCTAAATATGTGCTCAGAATGAAAGAAAGTAGGTTCAGTAAGTACTACGGACGCGTGCTTCGCGGAGGCGAGCGTGACCCGTCTCGGTGTTCGGTATGCTTAGCCGAGATTATCTGAATGCAGTCTCGGCGATGACTAGTTGGTGGCGTTGATCTTGACTAAAATAATGTTTTTATATCGCTTCACGCGACTTGTTAGCTTTCTAAGCTTGTTTTGAATACAACATATCATATCTATCTGTTTTTGGAATCAGGAAATGATAAGGAATAAAATTAAATCCTTTTTGGATCGATTTCTTAAATTTTAATTTAATCACAAAAAGCCAGATATGACGTCATCAAAGACATTATAAAAAATATAAAAAATAAACCGTCTGGGGATATTTATACCTAGGAACCCGTCGCGATAATTATAACCTTCGTGGTTGAAAACGACGTTAAACACCATTTAACTAACTAACTAACTATACCTAGGAACTCTCACGTACATTTTCATAAAGATCGGTCTAATAGTTTTCTCTGAATCGCTCTACACACACATATACACACACACACACACACACACACACACACACACATACACACACACACACACACACACACACACACACACACACACACACACATACACCACACCCTCATCGCAATTCCCCCATTTAGTCATAACTTGACTATGATTATGCAAAAATGAGGTAAACACTTGAAGAATGTACAACAGTTGAACAGGACCCCCTCACGACTCCTAAGAGCAGCTGCAAATGACCGCTTTCCTTTCACAGCGAGATGGCGATACTAAATCTGAACAAACAGGAAGCCCCTTCTCGAGCAGTGACGTCTCAGGGTGTAGGTACCTTGCATCAACCATCGTAACATCCCGTGACCATGACTGTGTCCGTATGAAGGCTGTCTGAAATGTAAACATGCATTGACGACTCGACACGAGCAAAACATCCGGTAACGTAGGCCGACCTTTTGGCTGTTGAATATTTGCAGGCGAAAATGTCCTGTCCCGCCTCCAACCATCCTACATCCCCCCCCCCCCCTCTTCCTGCTTCCGCTTTTCACAAAACTAAAATGGTTGAGGTGTAAGTGCCGATGACGGCAAACAAACAAACAAATAAAAAAACCAAAAAGAAATCGTCAGAAAACCTACAAACTGTCAAGAACATGAAATAACAACGATTTTGATGTTGCCGGCAGGCACACTCGCAATACCAACGTTGACGATAATGCCTTCAATGACAATGCACACACACACACACATACACACACACACACACACACACACACACACACACGCACACACACACACACACACACACACACACGGCACCATCACTAACGTCAATCTCTTTTTGTGAGCCAAACGAATGTCATTTTAACGCGGATAGAAGCAAAGTCATGAGAATGTGAACAGAAGCGGAGACATGCAGGCATGATGAGATATAATCGGAAGTATCTTCCGATGCAACGCTCGTTATTATCTTTTTTAAGTCTGTCAAAAGACCTCAAGATTGAAATACGTATCGCAAGATGGAGAGAAAGGACTTGTACATAATATAATAATTTAACATGATTTTGAATTGGCGGTGCGAGTTTTGATTCTATTTAATTTCTAATACATAATGTTTTTGGGTGTGCTTCTGCTGGTGTGCTCATAATTTAGTAAGCTTGTTGCTAGGATATGCAAACGACCTTTCGGGTGTTTTGTGTGTGTAAATAAACAGTATGTTCCCTTAAGTTCATTCTTCAACGTGCACGACATTATTTGTCTCGAAAATGTTATCTTTTTTTTTTATTGTGGGGTGGGTTTACATATTGATTTTCCCAGATACATATGTCTAGGGATATTTTGTTGTATCTATAAATCTCATCGTCTATCTTATCATGTTTACATTTCGTAGAAGTAAAAAACAAACGACTTTGAAAATAATTTATGTATATATATGCATGTATCTGATTTGTTAATTTTTAAAAAAATATCATTTTCAGTGGAATTCTCCTGTTCCGAAAAAAAAAATCGAGACGAAAATAATACAAAAATAACAGCAAGTTTAGGATAGAAACCAACCTGTCCTAATGAAAATGTAATCTTAATCAATTTGTATCCACTACAGTTATTTGCTGTTGAATTGTGTCGTGTTTCCAGTTTTCTACTGCAGTAAACGCAAATGTAAATTGTTTGTCCAGGGTCAACGACGGCCAAATCAACTTGTCTTACGTAAAAAAATTTATGTTTCATTGTATGCATTATTTACAATGAGCTGTGAGAGTGAGTTTTGACGGTGAAATAAAAGTTCAAAATCAAGACGTGTTCAAGACGTGTGTGCTCCAATACAATACAGTGGCTTGTGACAAAAGGGATATTATTGTGAAGCGCTTCTTGTACATGTGTATGGCGAGTTAGTTCCGCTGACGACTAAGAGCAGGTCAAGCTGTGTTTGTAAAATATTGGACAACTGACTAACTTGAATGCGCTCAAATGTTCACCAATTCCTATTCCAAAAATACGATGTCTTAAGCGTTTGTCTTAAACAGAGCACTATATTTTAATCTAAAAGAGAAATAAACAGTGGCAACAAAAATGAATTTAGATTTATTTTTACACATCTTGCACAAGATCGTACCTCCCTAGAGCACAGGATTCTACCAATTGTTTAACATAAAGACTCTTTGGTCTGTGTCGGTGTGTGTGTGTGTGTGTGTGTGTGAATAAACTGAGACAACAAAATAGTGTTTATATGTTTACAATACTTGCACCTTTTTTTTTTTTACTGGAGCTGTCGGGGTAACACACAGGCATCGTACCACCACAACCCCAAAAGAAGAGGACTATACCAATGTTTCAACCGAAGAAAAAACGTTGGTGTGTTGTACGATACAACCTTCCTTTTGATTTGACTGCAGTTGTTTAAGAGCAATAAACTGATGATTTTTTATCTGTGCGTTCGTAAAAAAACGTATCCGTTCTCATATTGTGTTCTCTTGGTTTATTACTTTTGTTTTCAAAAAGAATCTAGTTGTAATAAAGCGATTTCTCTCTCTCTCTCTCTCTCTCTCTCTCTCTCTCTCTCTCTCTCTCTCTCTCTCTCTCTCTCTCTCTCTCTCTCAGTCTCACCCTCTCCCCCGCTCTCTCTCTTTTCTCTCTTCTGTGTTGTGAGTTCTCCTATCTCTCTCTCTCACTGTGTGTGTGTGTGTGTGTGTGTGTGTGTGTGTGTGTGTGTGTGTGTGTGTGTGTGTGTGTGTGTGTGTGTGTGTGTGTGTGTAAACGCAAACTGAAATAAAATGATAGCGACATTTTTTGTACCCCAACTAAAAAATGCACGCGTTTGTCATTTCATTCACACTTTCTATGCGTCAACGAGATTTAAGTTGGCTATCTGGAACCCTTTTTCGGGATCAATGATTGTTTTACAGGGGTCAGGTGACCGACGCTTATATAATGGTACCCCCAAAAACGGAGTGACAAAAACATTAGTTGGCATAACCCCTGAGGGACCAAAACAAGGGCAAGTTACTTAAAATTGCGATTACGAACGTTGCCGTCGAACCACTTGAGGTAAGAGGTAGGCGTACCGGTATGCGAACGTGGGCGCAAGCGTTTGTTTGTTCGTGGAACCGGATTTGCTTGTTTGTGTGGGTTTCTGTTACACTTAAACTGTTAGTAAAAGTGAGTGGGTTGATGCAAAGCATCCGGTTTTGACAATAGTCATCACCCGTTCGCCTTCTCACTCTACACATATGCAGTACAGAAAAAAACGAAGCAAGAATAAAAATACGAAAGTGAAAAAACCCACAAATAAGCAATACTGGTCCCACAAACAAACGAACGCTCGCGCCCACGTCCGCCTGCCCGCCCGTGCATACACACACACTCACACACATAAACACTCACACGCACGCACGCACAAACACACACACAAACACACACACACTCACACACACACAAACAATCACACACACACACACACACATTCACCCACAAACACACACACACACACACACACACACACACACGCAAACACACACACACACACACACATATGTTATGTGTCAACAATTGGAACTCCAATATATACAATTCTGGAAAGGTCAAATACGTAGTTCGCCTAAGTTAAATTGTTATAAAAGATAGTAACAAATTACAAAACAGAACCATATCTTTTATGCATAAAACAAAGAAAATATAAACAGTCATTGTGTAAACTAAGAATAAGTGCCCACGACCTGAAAATTAAAACTGGTAGATACAGCATTACACACACACACACACACCCACACACACACACACACACTCACACACACACACACAAATCCACATTAGGTACCGTTTGGCTATACACAGTGTGTAACCCGTACGGACGAAGGCGTTAAGTACCTGTTTCCCATACACACTGATGGTTGTGTATAGTGTCAGTAAAGTGTGAATAGGTGAGGATGGAACTTTAACCGTCGAGTAGAAACCGTGTAACCTTAATTAATATGTTGCATGTTTTGCTTTTGATTTGTATGTTGCTTACTTTGTCATTTTGTTGTTTATGTTTATTTGCTTGTTTGCTTACTTGTCGATTGTTTGCTGGTTCGTTTGTTTACTTTGTTTATTTGTCATGTTGCTTTACTTGTTTATCATTTATTAGACATTTGTATTAGAAGTAAGGACCGGTTGTAAGAAAAGGCGTCACCTTAAACCTCTATCCTTGAAAAATAAAGTTCCATCATCATCATCATCATCATCATCATCATCTCTCTCTCTCTCTCACTGTGTATCTCTCACTGTCTCTCTCTCTCTCTCTCTCTCTCTCTCTCTCTCTCTCTCTCTCTCTCTCTCTCTCTCTCTCTCTCTCTCTCTCTCTTTTTTTTTTACATTATTTTAGTCAAGTTTTGTCTGTGTGTGCGTGTGTGTGTGTAGAGCGATTCAGAGTAAACTACTGGTCCGATCTTTATGAAATTTGACATGAGAGTTCCTGGGAATGATATCCCCGGACATTTTTCTTTTTTTTGATAAATGTCTTTGATGACGTCATATCCGGCTTTTTGTAAAAGTGGAGGCGGCACTGTCACACCCTCATTTTTCAATCAAATTGATTGACATTTTGGCCAAGCAATCTTCGACAAAGGCCGGACTTCAGTATTGTATTTCAGCTTGGTGGCTTATAAATGAATTGATGACGTTGGTCATTACAAATCTGAAAATTGTAATTAAATTTTGTTTTTTATAAAACGATTCAAATTTCCGTTCATCTTATTCTTCATCATTTTCTGATTCAAAAAACATATAAATATGTTATATTCGGATTAAAAACAAGCTCTCAAAATTAAAAATATAAAACATTATGATCAAAATCAAATTTCCGAAATCGATTTAAAAACAATTTCATCTTATTCCTTGTCGGTTCCTGATTCCAAAAACATATAGATACTAGAATGAATACCCGCTTCGCCGGGTAGCCGGCTTCGCCGGGAAGAAGTACTTAGAGCCGTACGCCGGCTTCGCCGGGTCCGAACAATGGACCCGCCAAGCTTAGGTCCCTCCCAGATTCGTGGAATGGGAACAGCACGAAAATGATTCAGTGGCCATAATGCCATTCCTGACCATATCGAGTCCCATCCTTGTCGACGAATGTAACCGTACGTGTTAATCACCTTTGGAGGCGAACTCCACTCAAACAGGATTGAGCAATTTATAGCTTATCTGTAAGCCCTTTTGAACTGTTATGGCTTCTCAAAAGTAAAAAGTAAATTTTAAGGGGCTTATTGTCCGTCAGGTCTTAATTGCCTATATTGGACATGAATTGGTTTATACGATTCGAGTTTTTACGCCCTCACGGCTTTTGATGTTTGCGTGTTTAGGTGGTATCAGCCATCTGCACTTATGGTAGAATGACCAAGATCTTTAACGTGCCATTGTGGTGACACGGGGGTGGGAGATGGATACCGTCTCTGGGTCTGCACATAAAGTTGACCCGTGTCCGTCCCGGCCCGGATTCGAACCAGCGACCTCTCGATCACAAGTCCAGTGCTCTCCCACCTGAGCTACCCGGGCCCCCAAAGGAAGGCCAGTACATACAAATACACAAAAGCCGCCAGACCACATCACAAACAGAACTGAACAATCCCCAGGTGTTGCTCACATAGAGAGAGAGACACACACACACACACACACACACAAACACAGAGAAGCCGTATCTATAGAGAGATAGATGACAGTGTATTTTTCGCGTGGCTATAAATTGATTCGACCTTTGCACTTTTACAGTGAGGATAATTTACGGGTCCAATTTACGTTCTGGACACTGCGGTGACCTTCTAAAAATAGTAACAGAACGCCGGGAATATCCGAAGACGCACCACTCATACTATAGTGCACCATACGAAGGAAGGGAGGTAAACGCTGAAAACCTGGAGAAGATGAGAAGATAAGGAAGAGTTACTTATAATGGTGAAATGAACACAAAAACAAAAATCAGTTCAGCGCTGCGCGCTGAGAGCACGTGTTGAAATATCTCATCGATGATATTGTGTCCGGGGTGTAGCTGAATACGGTGTCCAAATTTGAAAAAGATCCACCGAGAACTTTGGCTTTGGTGTGTCGGTATGGGGGCCCGGGTAGCTGAGGTGGAACCAAAATAGCTGAGGTGGAACCAAAATCGGTTCAGCGCTGCGCGCTGAGAGCACGTGTTGAAATATCGACCAGGTTGTGTCCTGTCCCGGGTCTACCTGAATATGCCCACCAAATTTGAAGCAGATCCATCGAGAACTTTGGCCGTGCATCGCGAACTCACACACAGACACACACACAGACACACAGACACAAGTCGTATATATATATATAGATGATATGTTTGGATTAAAAACACGCTCAAAAGTTAAAACGAAGAGAGGTACAGAAAAGCGTGCTATGCATCACAGCGAAACCACCACCGCGCTAAACAGTCTCGTCAGTTTCACTGCGTTTTGCGCGAGCGGCGGACTACGGTCACTGGGAAAAAATGCAGTGCGTTCAGTTTCATTCTGTGAGTTCCACAGCTTGACCAAATGTAGTAATTTCGCCTTAAGCGACTTGTTTTTTGTTTTTTGTTTTTTTAAATTGGAGAAAACCTTTTTTTGTTTTTGTTTTGTGGTTTGCATGGTTGTTTATAAATACAAAAAGCAATTGAGGAGCCATACATGGTTACTTTTTTTTCTACTTTTTTTAATTTTTTTTTTCTTCTTATTCTCGTCCATCCGCTCCCTCCCACCCCCCCTCATAATATTCACAAACGTCATATGATCACTTCACCTCATCTCGACTTATACATTACTCACATACTTCCAATGTACATTTCATTGTCCAATATACTATTCAAATCGTATCTATCACCATACTTATACATGTATTTACTAATACACATTTTTGCAATCAAAATAATGTGATTAAGTACCTTATTATTTTGGCATATATTACTAGGTTGATAACCAAACAAGACATCGTGTTCTGAGAGGTGCACATTTGATCCGGTATTTCTAAAAATATAATGGACAACATTTTCCCAAAAGCTCGTCATCTTCTCACATTTGCCAAAAAAGTGTTCAACATCTCTATATATATACGACTTGTGTCTGTCTGTGTGTCTGTGTGTGTGTATGTGTGTCTGTGTGTGAGTTCGCGATGCACGGCCAAAGTTCTCGATGGATCTGCTTCAAATTTGGTGGGCATATTCAGGTAGACCCGGTACAGGACACAACCTGGTCGATATTTCAACACGTGCTCTCAGCGCGCAGCGCTGAACCGATTTTGGTTCCACCTCAGCTATTTTGGTTCCACCTCAGCTACCCGGGCCCCCATACCGACACACCAAAGCCAAAGTTCTCGGTGGATCTTTTTCAAATTTGGACACCGTATTCAGCTACACCCCGGACACAATATCATCGATGAGATATTTCAACACGTGCTCTCAGCGCGCAGCGCTGAACCGAATTTGGTTTTTGTGTTCATTTCACCATTATAAGTAACCCTTCGTGGTCGGCTGGGCGTTAAGCAAACAACCAAACAAACAAACAAAATATATCCCGCCAACTAGAGTTATTACGGCTTGTTGATTTTGCTAATACAAAAGTCATTTTTTCTCACTTCATTGGTGCAAACAGTGTAATTTTGTGTTGTAAATTATATTGTTATGCAATTGTTGTTATATTTGTAAGCATAAGAGAGAGAGAGAAAGAGAGAGAGAGAGAGAGAGAGAGAGAGAGAGAGAGAGAGAGAGAGAGAGAGAGAGAGAGAACTCAGAACTCAGAACTCAGAAAGTTTATTGTATAGGCCAACTGACCCGTTACAACCGGTGCATATATCAAACATGACAGCCTCTCTCTCTCTCTCTCCCACTCTCACACACATACACACAAACATTCTGGCTTTCACTCCTTCTCACACACACACACACACACACACACACACACACACACACACACACACACAAACACACACACACGCGCACATACATACATGTATGGGTATGTACAGGGGATGGCTGGTGCCTCATCAAATACATCCTCAACTACAACATACATCAAAGGACATAGTTGTTTAAAAACCAGCAGCTACACAATGCACTCAACCACATCAGCAAAACAGAGAGACATGAAGCAAAATAAATCATTCTGTTACACCTTAGGAAGTAAATCACGGCGTTTGTTAACATAATAAATAAATCTGCCTAAATCATAGAGACCCTTCTTGTTTTGCATTATCAACTGAAAGGAAACCAAACAAGGATATGATGTGTATTTAAAGGGTAAGTATTGGCAGCGAAGATCGTTCAATGCATCACAGTGAAATAAAATGTGCATTTCATCCTCAGGTGCTTTTTTGCAGAATGGGCAAAACATGTCCTGTAGGGTATGTGGGGAGTATCTCAATTTATGTGAGCGTAATTCGGACACGCCCACTCTGAACCCAATGAGTACATCTCTTATATGCTTATTTTTGACAAAAGTAAAATACGTTTCCATGCAAACAGATAACTTAAATACGCGGTAAACCTCAAACCTTGCGCTGGTATTAATGCGCTCTTGCCAATTTTGAATATTACAATCTATTAACCTCTGTCTAAAACATTTCAAAAATGCTTTCTCGCATTGCACACCTTGGTTTTCCCACACAAATCCGAAACCAAATTTATACAAAGTTAATCTTACTTGGGATGTCCAACAAAACTTGCCTTGCCTGTGCAAATACAACTGCATATTATAAGCTTTTTTAGGGAGTCTGGAATCATTCATCTTGACTAGGCGTAACCAATATTTTATACATGCAACATGAGAAAAAATGTACAACGGATAGCGACCAGTTTCAGCATATGCTATGTCGTTTGGTGTTCTTGGCGCCACGTTTAAAATCTTTTTAAGCGCAAACGTGTGAATCTTCTCTATCTGTGTTTGTGGGTAAAGAGAGAGAGAGAGAGAGAGAGAGAGAGAGAGAGAGAGAGAGAACAAGAACAAGAACAAGAACAAATCTTTAATTGTCTAAGGCCACAGCCCCTTACAATAGTGGTTAAAATAACAGCAATAGTATCTGCACAGTTATAAATTATAGTCACGCATAAAATTCAACAAATACATTAAAACCCTGATGACATATCACTGAACCTCATTTATAAGGGTTCGTCTCTTCTGCAGCATGAAGAACACAAATCTGCTGAAGCTGTTCATCACATTTTCCTCATTATTGCCACAGAAATACACAAGTTGTTGTTGCAGCGTCTTAGAGTTCGAGATTTTCAAATACTTTGCTCGAAGGTCTTGATAAAAAGGACATAAAAATACAACATGGTGTTCATCTTCTTTATCAGCTGTACAGAGAGGACAGTTTCTTGTCGTTTGGTTTGGTGCGTACCGAAACTTGTGAGCGTTGATTTCGGATACTCCTGCGCGGAAACGAGTAAGAGCAACTCTGTACTTAATATCTTCGATTAATTCAATGTATTTCTCTTTTTCCAAGCATGTTTTGTAACAATTATAAATGTCAAAACGTTCACTGCATTCTAAAAAGGAGAACCATTCTTGACAAAAACAATCTTGTAAACGTCTTTTAAACTCTTGTAAGAAACACTTCTCATTCCCAACCGTTCCGTACATCCACACAGCAGCAAAACCATTACAACATAAAAGACTCTGCACATGTGAGACCCAATTTGTGTGGCCCTTCGATGCCAAATTACATAAAGCTTTATATGCAATCTTGGAATATCTTGAATCAGGTTGCTTCAGCAGTGTAAACCAGTATTTCACACATCTGACTGCAGAGTTAATATACAGCGGATGTCTTCCCAATTCACCATACACAATGTTGTTTGGAGTTCGAATTGTCACTTTCAGAAACTTTTTACACGCAAACAGGTGGACCCTTTCCACAGAGTCATACTTTCCATATCCCCATAGCTCTGAACCATACAAGAGCATAGGAGCGATCCGTGCGTCAAACAGTTTGAAAAACACCTTTGCCGAATGGCAGCCAAGTCTGTTCAGTAATCTAACGATTTCGATCACTCCCTTTTTCGCCATGGTTGTCTTTGTTTCTACTGCAATGTTCCAGCTCAGTTGGGTGGAAAGGGTTACACCGAGATATTTAAACGAGTTCACAATCTCAAGACGATCCATTCCGTAGAACCACTTCTCTTTTTGTGCAATGTGCCCGCCCTTTCTAAAAACCATGACCTTAGTCTTTGTCAAGTTCACGTTCAGACACAGTTTTTCTGCAGAGCAGCGCAGGACATTAAGCTGGTTTTGTAGGCCTACTACAGTGCTGGATAACAGCGCAATGTCGTCAGCAAAAAGCATTACAAACAGTTCTAACTCAGACGGAGATAAACGTATCCCATGTCTGCCTCGTTGTATGACATCCTGCGCCAGTTCGTTGATCAGAAACGAGAAAATTGTCGGTGAGGCTACACAACCTTGCTTAAGGCCTTGCATACATTCAAAGAAATCAGTGTATTCGTTTCCGCACCGCACGCATGCTTTCACATTTTCATACATGCTCTTTAACACCTTAAATATTTTGCCTTGTATGCCTAATCGAAAAAGCACTGACCAGAGCACGGGGCGCTTAATGCTATCGTAAGCCTTACAAAAATCTATGTAGGCTACATACAGTTTGGCCTTTTGTGAAAATTGTTTCTGGACGCAAGCGTAAAGGGTAAACACATGATCAATAGTTGAGTAATTCCTCCGAAGAGAGAGAGAGAGAGAGAGAGAGAGAGAGAGAGAGAGAGAGAGAGAGAGAGAGAGAGAGAGAGAGAGAGAGAGAGAACATTGAACATTGAACTTTATTACAGGAAAGATAGCATTAGGTCCGTAGGACCTCTCTTACAGCTAGTCCTGATCTAAGCAAAATGGTTATAATCGAAATGGGAATACATAGGAGAGAGAGAGAGAGAGAGAGAGAGAGAGAGAGAGAGAGAGAGAGATTTTTTTTTAACGATTAACGAGTTTATTGCATTTAGGCAACATGCCCCTTGCAATGGGGGGAAAAACGTGGCAAAAACAACGTCAAGGACAAACATAAATGTAATACTGGTGGACTATCTAGTCCATCAGAAAAAGTAATTGTGATATTATATAATATGTACATTACAATTACAAGGAGAGAGAGAGAGAGAGAGAGAGAGAGAGAGAGAGAGAGAGAGAAAGAGAGAGAGAGAGAGAGAGAAAGAGAGAGAGAGAGAGAGAGAGAGAGAGAGAGAGAGAGAGAGAGAGAGAGAGAGAGAGAGAGATCACTCCATCAAAGTGTCTCCTTTTGAATGCTAAATATAAGTCAGGGAATACGTCTAAAAATGGCATCCAAATTCCAGGAAATATGTATATTACCTGGATATTTTAGGGAATATATATATTCATTGAGTGAAACAGGGAATACGTATAAATCAAATCTCTTATATTATTAAAAGCTGCATCAAAAGGTTTGCAACATTGATATCGGGACTACACAAAATAGAATGTTTATATAATGGGTGGTGGTGGATAATGCTGTCTGGATTAAAATATAAAAACAGGTAAACAGGTGGCGAACTGTAGGGGAAGGGCCCCTAATATGGACCACTTTTTGTTTATTGCTGATAACTAGCTTGTTTTCTTGCGAAGAAGTTTCATTTTGTGGTTGGTAGTCCTTCTCTCTTAGTTGAACAGTTAGGCCTAATTAGAGTGAAATAGCTTTGATAGACCTTCAGCAAAAATTAAATACAGAAAAAATCACAAATGGTCCATATTAGGAGCCTGGGCGCCCAATATGGACCAGTGAAGCGGCCTTCACGAATCACTGTAAAAAGACCCCAATACTTCAAAATAACATGATACAACTTAGTGTGCAAGTCAGACTAATTCAAATATGCTTTAGATTTAGCTGTTTCGGGTTGATGAGAGCATTATTTGAAGCACACCAGGAAACTGAAGAAGCTTATCAAAAACAGAGTGAAAATAAGTGAAATTATCAACTTCCACAAAAAAGACTATTTGTTATATTTTTTTGAAATCTCGAGGGCTAGTTATAGGTTATTTTCAGCAAGCTTCTTAATGAATTAATTAAAATTGCCTTTAGTTTTTATTTTCTTCGATTTGTTGAAGGTGGTCCATATTAGGGGACTCACACATACTTTGAGGTTTTGCTATTATTTTTTGTTTGCAGTAGAAACTCGGGGTGCACACTGTTAAAATATAACAAATACTGCCTTAGCTGTCATATATAGCCATTTTTGTGTTATGAAAGCTTTGGCTGTGGACAGAAACGAGTCCGTTTTAGGCGGCAA
Organism: Littorina saxatilis; assembly: GCF_037325665.1. Classification (NCBI taxonomy): domain Eukaryota; kingdom Metazoa; phylum Mollusca; class Gastropoda; order Littorinimorpha; family Littorinidae; genus Littorina; species Littorina saxatilis. Next base: position 23,655,829 of record NC_090250.1, on the reverse strand, counting down.
ATTTAGAGTGAACGCTGCCAAAAGTGAAAAAAAGCGAAAAAGCCTAACGGTTTTGAGGTTTGTGTTTCTGCAACTGTTTTGACATGTGCAACTCATCCAGAGAGGGTGAATAAAGCGAATGAAATTGTTTTGAGTGCTCTAGCGCCGTTAGTTTGTCAGAACAGGAGGTGGTCCATATTAGGAGCAGGTCCATATTAGGAGCCTTTCCCCTATTAAGTTTCACTGACGGTCTAGTCTTCAGTGACAGTGCAAATAACAAATCAGAGGTGATTCTTGTTAAACATCAAGCTTTTATTTATCCGTATGAATTTAGCAATGAAAAACGGATTGACAATTAAGGGTAAAGAGAGAGGAAGGGAGAGACAGAAGGAGGGGGAGAGAGAGGGAGGGGTGGAGAGAGGGAGGGGGGAGAGATGGAGAGGGGGGAGAGAGGAACGGGGGGAGAGAGGAAGGGCGAGAGAGGGATGCGTGGGGCTGGCGGTGGGGGTGGGGGGCCGTGGAGAGGACCAGCTAGTCGTAGAGCGATTCGACTCGCGCAGTGGCTATACATTACACAAGCCCGCTGAGAAACCTACTGGAGAGCTAGAGAGACAGCTGGACGCATTCCTTGTTTATGGTCAGCAGATTAATGTACATGTACTGCCACACTGAGATTGAAGTCGCAGAGGCTTACATCGGACTGGGTGGCCGAGTGGTAACGCACTTGCGGAAGCGAGAGGTTGCGAGTTCGACCCTGATTGAAATTTTGGCCGAGCAATCTTCGACGAAGGCCTGACTTCGGTATTGCATTTCAGTTTGGTGGCTTAAAAATTAAAAAAAAAATTTAAATTTTTTTTTTTTTTTCAAAATGTTTTATTCAAATAAATAACAACAATTAACACTATCTCATACAATGAATTAAATACAGCTTATCGAATACAACAAGCTAACTTTTTTAACGTTTTGTTCTTCGAACACTCACACAAAAATGCTTCTTATCTGTAACTGCCTATTAAAAATACTTTCCAACGGTAAAAACGAATTTGTTTTTTTATATATACTAACGCACATCTGTCCGATTAAGATAATGTGGTTCAATTTATACATAGTTGCCTTTTTCACCATTACAAAATGCATACCAAATAAAACATCACTAACTTTCAAACAATCTTAATTTCTAAAGTACGAAAAATAAATTCTTCAATAAACTTCCAGAATTTGTGTACAACCGGGCATTCAAAAAAGAAGTGTTCAATGAAATCAGTTACATCATAACAGTAATTACATTTATTAGTTTCCGTTACTTTCATTTTACACAGGAGAATGTTGGTCGGATAAATGTTGTGCATAATTTTCCAGTGTAAAACTCTTAATCTAGTCTCTTGTGTTGACTGATAGGCAACTATCCAAGATCGTTCATCAATTTCTACATTAAACTTTCTCTTCCAAAATCCTCCGGAACATGGTACATCTGTTTTCATATTAATAATCTCTTTCCTATATTCTCTGGCACTTAACACATTTTTGCCGTTAAACAGTGGTAAGGTAATACAAACATCATCAGTCATATTTACAAAATTTTTCCTCATAAATAATGACACAGCAGCTTTTACAACATTATATTCAAGAATTCGGTTTGGCGAATATCCAATCAAATCACATATGTCTTGATATGATAATATGTCTCCCGAACGTACAATGTCAGTTAATACCAATACACCTCGTTGTATCCAACTTTCAAAAAATAAAACTTTGCCACTATACGTTATGCATGCATTATTCCATAATAAAGTCGGCCCGACTGTCCCACGATCGTAGTGGTTATTATCCAGCCAATATTTTAATACTGCTTTCCAAAAGTGTGATTTCACTAGGTCTAACCCTTTAAATCTTGCACTGTTTACATTCGATAAGAAACATTCAAAATGCTTTCCAAAACGCAAATACATCATCTTTGGAGTGAAACTCCAATTATCATTTTCATTTGATGTAGTCAGTTGTGAAACCCATTGTAATAAAAAAGAAATTTGCATTTGCCTGATACCGATCATTTTTAAACCACCTTTTTCAATTTCAAAACATAAAACGCTTCTTTTCACCTTTTCAAAGGCCTTCTGATTACAATCTCTTTTTCGCCACAAAAATCTAAACAATAAGGTATTGACTTCATTCAAAACACAGTCAGGTAATACAAACGCTTGCATAATATACACAAATTGTGAAATTAAAAACGTTTTCACAATACATATTTTCCCTACAATGCTCAAATTTCGCTTCTCCCATGCACAGATCAATCGCTTAATATTCCTTATTCTTCCAGTCCAGTTATCTTCTACCAAAGAAGCACTCTTATCATTACAAAAATATACACCCAAAATCTTCAACTTTTTCTTCCAAACAAAATTATAAAATGTTTCATCACAATGTTTTCTACTACCCAACCACATCGCCTCAGACTTTCTCTTATGTATCCTTAAGCCTGAAAAGCTAGAAAAGTCATTCATTATTTCAAGTGCACAATACATATCAATCTCATCCTTTAAAAAAAGGGTGATATCGTCTGCATACAGAGCAATTTTAATAACAGTTGCAATATCAACATTGTTCCATAACGAGATTCCTTTAATACGTCTACACTGTCTTATTTTTGATGCCAACAATTCAATGGCCAGTACAAAGGCCAAACATGAAAACGGGCACCCTTGACGAATCCCGGCTTTCACATCAAAAAAATCAGACAACCATCCACAATACTGCACTGAGCTAACCGTGTCGTTCATTAACACAGTCACCCATTGAACAAATTCTGGCCCAAACCCGAATTTTTGAAAGGCTTTAATAATAAACTCTTTTGAAATACTATCGTACGCTTGAACACAGTCAATTGCGACCAACAGGCCAGGTTGATTTAACTCGTGTGACTGTTTGATTACATCATCAATTAACCTCAATATTGTAGATACTTTTCTGCCTTTAATATAGCCTTTAATTAATGACTTTGGTCATTAAAAATCTGAAAAACGATCCAAATTTACGTTCATCTTATTCTTCATTATATCCTGATTCCAAAAACATATAAATATGTTATATTTGGATTAAAAACAAGCTTGATCAAAATTAAATTTCCGAAATCGTTTTAAAAACTATTTCATCTTATTCCTTGTTGGTTCCTGATTCAAAAAACATATAGATATGATATGTTTGGATTAAAAACACGCTCAGAAACTTAAAACAAAGAGAGGTACAGTAAAGCGTGCTATGAAGCACAGCGCAACCGCTACCGCACCAAACAGGCTCGTCACTTTCACTGCCTTTTGCACTAGCGGCGGACTACGTTCAGTTTCATTCTGTGAGTTCCACAGCTTGACTAAATGTAGTAATTTCGCCTTACGCGACTTGTTAGTACTTACGGGGACACGACTGCCAGATGGCCAGATCGACACTGCGCTGAAATGAAATACCAAAGTCCGGGCTTCGTCGAAGATTACTTGACCAAAATTCCAACCAATTTGGTTGAAAAATGAGAGCGTGACAGTGCCACCTCAATTTTCAAGAAAAGCCGGATATGACGTCATCAAAGACATTTATAAAAAAAAAATGAAAAAAATCTGGAGATACCATACTCAGGATCTCTCATGTCAAGTTTCATGAAGATCGGTCCAGTAGTTTTCTCTGAATCGCTCTACACACACACACACACACACACACACACACACACACACACACGCACACACACACACACACACAGACACACATACACCACACCCTCGTCTCGATTCCCCCCTCTACGTCAAAACTTGACGAAATGTAAAAAGGGAATTATAACAGCAAACTTAGAGTTAGATATATATTTCCTTTTGATGCAAAAATTAAAAATGCACAGTATTTGCGACACATAAACGAGCACAAATAGAAAATCGACTACATTTTGGACAAAAAGCGAGTTAGGATATATTAAATACAATTCACCAAATAATGCAATACATGTACATCCTAAGTTTTTACATAACTGTCACACAAAACCTGTCATCGTAGAAAATTAGAGGGCTAAAAGGAAAGATCCCTCTTTCACCCACGTTTAATATTATGCCGCTGCCTTCGCCTGTCAGGTCGCTGTAACCATCTATACAGGACAGAGTGTATGGTATTCAGGATGTCATTAGGGTTGTCTCGTTAATTCTAACTCGTTTAGCTTGTGGAAACTAAGCCTTCTGATTGGATGAAGTGTACTGTTTTTCGGCCAATTAAAGTAGCGTCTGGGGAACCGTGCATGAGATCACTACCAAAAGTGGACAGGATTTTTCTGAAATTCACAATAGAATGTATGGGGCATTTTTGGAAGATCTGGTATAAAAGCAGTTTGCCGAGTCGCCAAAATCACAGCCGCGCAAGAGTCTTAATTCTTGAGGCTTAAAGACTATTGAAGCAAAGTGTTGCACATTCAGACACGTGCAATTCAACAAAGTGAGACGCTCTTTTCTGAAGGCCCAATGATGAGCGAAGAAACCACCAGAATGTCAAAGAGACGAGGTGAGTAGTACATGTAGTATTTATTGCGGTAGCAGTAGTGTGTGTGTTTATTGTTATTATTATTATTATACGTATTTCTCCATTGCTGCATGAGTGTGTACTTGCGTATCCATCATCGTTAGCAAGTAGCCAGCCCTAAAAATTGAACAGAACGTTCTTAAATGCATTTTATTTTATCATATTTAATTAATTTCTCTCAGCTTGTTTATATTAATGTGCACTTCTAAAATCTTCATGACACATTTTTATAAATAAATTTAATTTTCAGAGAAGCAAACTAAACATAGTGTTCTTAAGTACACTTTCTGTCATTCTTGTATTCCTTCAAAATAAACTCAGGCAAACATTACTGTGACATGTTTTGTACCCCAGGTTAAAAAAAAAAGGTAATGCCCCTGTTATTTCCTCGAACTTTCTACGCCGTTAAAGGTATTTAAAGGGAGTCGCTGACGAAGCATCACATCAGCGGCACTACGCGGCATGACGCTTGAGAATAGAATCCATTTTATTTTTGACACACGACGCGAGAAACCAACCAATCAAAGATATGTATTGGAGGGGACACAACCCGCTCGATTGTCAAAGGAGAAAGGTGTTTGCCTTCGTGTCAAATTTTGTCAACGCTTGCAGAAGGTTTTTTCAAATAAATGCTTCCCAGTTGTGTGTGTGTTCATGTCATGCACAGTCAGGTCATCGTTACCTTTTTTCAACACAGTCATTTTAGTATAAATAACAGATACTAATCACAAAATATATTTCAATCACTGCGAGATCACATCCAATTGTCATATTTCTTCAGTGGCCTTCGTTTTCTAGTCGATAAGACTTGGCGCTCCCATCCCGGTGGTCACGGGTTTGATCCCCTCATTGGTCAATTCAAAAAAAGTATATTTATACGGTTTTTTTCCTTGTTTAAAAAAAATGGAGTGCTAGTATCAGTTGTCAGGTTTTTGGTTGTGCATAAGAGGGATATTTTTTGGGTCTAAATCTTGTGAATGGGAATGGGTGTGAGTGTGATTCTTTTCCAATCTTACATATTACCTGGTATAAGCACAGTAGATTGTATGATGAGAGTGCGAACTGAAATCAATTATAAATTAATTCTACTTTGGTACTTCTACCTAGACGGCAGTAATTGTAAGTACAGAACAATATAATCTTGACATAATGCTATGGATATGATCCAAAATAATGTGACATATGTATTCTTTGGATTTATGATTGTGTCTTCTCCTACCTCACAAAAAAACTAATAACTTTTAAACAAATACTCTGAGGACAATTAATCAAATTGTCTCTGAAAGAAGATAAGTTACTGTTTCCTAGATTTGCAATAACTTTTTTGATGAAAAAAATGTATTTTGTTTAAACATCTTGGAAGTAATGCTCCATTTAACTTCATTCACAAACCACAGCAATTCTTTTCGTATCGCAATTTAAGGGAGAGAACTTGCACATTTTGATGTCAGCTCAGAGTAGGATCCCCTTTTTTTTCTCGCGGCAAAACTAATGACACATGCGGCATTGATGCTGTGTGTGCGGGTAGAACCTCAACTACATGCAGCACACATGCATCATGGCGTCTTAATCCGTTGCGCAGATTTATTGCCGCTGAAGCGACGTAGGTACTAGGTGGGCGCTACTCTCAATTTGACTGTATGACATACTTGTTTGGATCAAAGATTTCCCGCTTGTCATACATTTTACATTTGAAGCAAAAAAATTCCGTTCTTCACAGCTCATGCATCATTACAAATGCTGTACCACAAGAAAAATGCAGAATTGGCATAGAAAATAACCAGTTCTGAGAAGACAAGTTATTGGGCTCTCTTCCCGCATGTAATCGGCGTCTTTTGTTATTCATCCTTCGTTTTCGAGTCAGTTTTTTTCTTTTTTTTTCTGGGAATCAGCTTTTTTTAAATGAGATATTAGGGCTTACAAACGGAAATGCTTTATTTTACGATCTTATAATATCAATAACAGCTCATTATATATTATATTATATATACATTATATATCTATGTTATATAAAATATAAAACAGTCAATCAGTTTATTAAATAAAATACCGCCCTGATATGGCCCTTCGTGGTCGGCTGGGCGTTAAGCAAAAAAAAGAAAAGAATTAAATAAAATCCCCCCCCCCCCCCCCAAAAAAAACCAATTGGTCTTACATATTTAATTTTTCCTTAAAAACTATTTCTTATCTATTCCTTTTTTTCTTAACAGCTATTTATAATGCCCTCATTAAAACAAAATTCAAATTTTTGTCCCTTACATTCTTTTTTTCCATTACATTAATATAATTTTAAAACAAATGGTCACATTATTTTTATTTAGTTATTAAAATAAACAAAATCAAAGTAGATTACAAAAAATAAAAAATATAACAATCTGAAATTACTTCGAAATAAATATCAATTGATATATATATCTTATAACTTTCAATTTCAGCTTTTTTTTTTTTACTTTTTTTTTTTACAATAATAATAATAATAGTAATACCAAAAATAATAATAGTATATAATCATTTTTTTAAAATTATTTTGTTTTGTTTTTGTGGGGGGGGGGGGGGGGTTATCATTGTCCCAGTTTTTGTTTTTTTGTTTTTGTTTTTAAATTTTAATTCAAACATGTAGTAAACCTGGAGTATATCATACATTTCTATCACATAAATAACAGTCTCTAAGTATTATTATTTCAAACACTCAAATTAAACTTACACTTAGGCCCCCGAGGGTTAAGTCCCTTTGAAAAATAAATAATATTTCAAGGGGTGTCCCATATCTAAATTTACTTATACACATTTTTCCAATCAAGATTAAATGGGTAAGATACTTAAACAAACCATTCTTATCTCGCACACAAATCAGCACATCTGTTGCGTGTAAAATAATTGCCATGTTATATCGATCGTAAAACAATGTTCCAACATGCTTCCATAAATGGTGAATTTTATTGCAATAGAAAAAGAAATGTTCAATATAATCAACTTGTTCAATACAATTATGGACATTTATCATTATTTGCGAGTCCCATTTTTAAGAGAAGAATATTGGTTGGGTATATATTGTGTAATATCTTCCACTGTAATTCTTTTAGTCTGGTTTCTGTTGTTGTCTCTTTTGCATTAAGCCAAACTTGTTCTCCAAGTTTGTTCAGCCAAAATCGAACACAGCAGGGTGGACTATATTTCATATCTGTCATAAAATTTCGAAAATCTCTAGCTTTTAACATCACTTTATCATTAAAATACAGTTTCGAAAATTCTTCAGCAACAGCACATACATAATCCGTATTATTCTTTAAATAACGAGACAACGCCGAGTGAACAAAAATGTACTGTAAATAGAGTTCTGGTGAAGTACCAATTAAGTTATGTACATTCTGAAATGACAAAACGAATTGTTTTCTAAAAGGTCATTGACATGTGTTATTCCTTTTTTTGCCCAGTTGTCAAAATAAATTACATTATATTTGATATTTTATATCGACATTATTCCATATGCATGCCATCTTCAGAGATGAAGGAGAGTGCAGTGTATCATTTTCCAACCAGACTCGCAGTACTTTCTAACCCTTTAAACTTTTTAGGACCAATAATTGAATTAAAACATGATAAATTTGTTCCAAAATTACGGAAATGTAATCTAGGAATCCAGGTTCATGTACTGTCATTATTCATATTCGAACGCTAGCAAGCCAGCCGCACACAAAAAATTCTTGCAATACTTGCATATCAATCATTTGAATTCCTCCTGTTCCTATTCCACTGCACACAACTTCTCTTCACTTTCTCAAACGCTTTCTTATAACAATTTATTTTCCTCCAAAGAAAACGAAACAATAACGATTGATTTCTTTCAACACAGGTTCAGGGATGCATATTGCCTGCATAACATATAGACAAAATGAGAAATAAAAAAATAAAATGTTACGCAAATTTTACCAAATATGCCAAGATTCTGTTTTTCCCAATTTAAAATCACCTGTTTAATATTCTTAATTCGTTGTGTCCAGTTTGCATCCATGAGGGAGGCACAGGATGTACTGAAAAAATATATTCCCCAAATCTTCATTTTGTTTAACCCATCTTAATCCGTATCTCCCCTCGTTGCTATTCCGATTTGATCCAATCCACATTGCTTCTGATTTTACTCTATTTATGTTCAAACCGGATATAATGGTAAACTCGTCTAATATCCCCAAAACAACTTTAATGTCATCTTTATCACGCAAAAACATGGTAACATCATCGGCATACAGAAGTGCCTTCAAAATCTTTTTAAACATATGCAATTCTTCTGAATCGTCAGTTTCAATTTCCAAACCTTTTACTTCAGAACCTTTTCGAAATCGGGTTGCAAGCAGCTTAATTCCAATAACAAAAGCTTGTGGTGAGAAAGGACAACCTTGTCGCACCCCACAGCTGATTTCAAAATCACTTGAGAGCCAACCGTTGTATCCGATGCAGCTTCTTGTGCTACTGAACAATACTTCTACCCAACGTAAAAAATCTGTTCCAAACCCGTATCTCTTAAAGGCACATTACATAAACTCTTTCGATATGCTGTCAAATGCTTTTTTGAAATCCAAAGCAAGTGCCAAACCAGGTTTTTCTTGTAATCTAAAATGTTCAATAACGTCATCTATTGTTCTCAGCGTATGAGAGACGTTTCTACCTTTAATAAAACCAACTTGATCTTCGTGTACTATGTTTTGAATAACTGGGCATAACCTATTTGCTCAACATTTAGCTAAAATCTTATAGTCTGTATTTGTCAAAGAAATTGGTCTCCAGTTTGATAAACTGTGTTTTGATAAGTCTTTCCCTTTGTGGATCAGGGTAATAACCGCCGATGCTTGGGTGTCGAGTCTGTTGTCATCTTCGAAAAGGAAGGACGAACGATAAAAGACGCCGAGTTGCTCGTTAAATCAACGTTAATTCATAGAATGCATTCTACGTGCATATAATGCATTCCATGCGCATAGAATTCTTTCTATGCATAGAATGCATTTTTTGTTGCCAAAGCTACAGTTTGAGATGAAAGTTAAAAAAAATACTGGGAACATTAACAGCACCTATCAACATTTTCATCAAACCGACAAACGCTACCCAAGGCCGCTTCAATTGGGTCAGCAGCCTAGATTCCAAGTAAAAATACGATGTCATAATGTTCTGACATTATGTCCAATGACGCCATTCCCTCTCTTGCTTTTCAATACTCAGTTCCTCTATTTTGAGTGTCCATGTCTGTGATCTCTCTGTCTGTCTCTACTCTCTGTCTGTCTGTGTCTCTCTCCCTCCCAGCCTCTGTTCTCTTTCCAAAAAAAAGGTACTCTGTGTGTGTGTGTGTGTGTGTGTGTGTGTGTGTGTGTGTGTGTGTGTGTGTGTGTGTGTGTGTGTGTGTGTGTGTGTGTGGTAACCTTCAGTTAAGCTGTAGAATGAATCTTATTATCTTAAATCAGACTTTCTTTTGGGTGACCCACTTGACGTGTTTTCCTTGGTTTTCCTTGTAGACGTCGTTGATGAAGGAAGAAACATCGCCTTTCTTCAAAAAAAAAGGGCCTGCATGGCGTAAATCTTCCGCAGACTTTGTCCTCCTTTTTTTGTGGACTAGGCCAAAATTTCCATCAATCTTTCTTTATTTATTTATTTGGTGTTTAACGTCGTTTTCAACCACGAAGGTTATATCGCGACGGATTTCCATCAATACAGATGACAGATTTGCTTGGATTCTGAAACAGAGGCACTTAACACTTCCATAACTTCCACTATTGAAATAGTGTTTAGGATTTTTTTAAAACAAATTTCAAAAGGAACACAACACCAAACACTGCAACACTAACTGTAACATGTGCATCTTTCACATTTGTGCAGATACTATTTGTTTACTTCTTTCAACTTACCAATATCACTAAATAAGACTAGTTGAGCTTGTAATCTTGTATCGATGTGCCTCTCTAGCACAACTGTGTTAAATGAGTAGATTGCAGGTGTTCAGCGAGCATACACAATCCGCTATATTTGAAACCATCCTGATTTGAAGTCTGGATGAAAATCAATGCAAACATGCATACACAACACCCACGTTGCATTACCTTGTCACATGGAATGCAACAGCTTAGCTCAAACCCAGGAGCACTGGAGAGGTTGAGTAGCTTCGTTCTTTGGTAGCGGTACTCGTTGAAAGATTCCGCAGACAGAACCCTGTAAAGGTTCAGTGACGGCAATGCTGGGGGCAGGAGGGGCCTAGATGTCTGAGCCTGCTTCAATGCAGCGCAAATGGCATGCAAGGAGAGTCTCGCGTTGACTTGCAGTTCAACACAGAGCTCCATGAGGGCCATGGTGAAGGCGACACGTGGTCGCTTTGTTGATGATGGCCACAGGCCATTCTTTACAACTGTCAGGGCGTCCTTTTCATGCCGACAAAATTCCACTTGGACAAGGTGCTGGCGTCCTGAAACAAAGCTTGACAAATATATATATCCTTTACAAGAGCCTGCCTCCACTCTATGCGTAAAGTAGGCAAAAAAGAGCACTCTTTGTAACCACTAACTGTTTGGTTGTGTTACTTCTCTTGTTTGTGTGACGCTGGTAACTAGAGCGCTGCAATAAAGAGGGTGCATCTAGTCCAGCTACATGGTGATGCGCGCCTCAGGACTACATTTCACCTTCAGCACAGGAGAGCAGCAGCACAGGGAAGATCAGTAGAATAACTCACTTTCATTACTTAATTAGCAAACGCAAATAAACAATGACTGCACACGAGAGCGAACAACATAAAGACCAAGGAACAAATTATCACAGTTGCCACAGTGCGTTTTACAGCAAATCAGGTCAGGCGCATCTAGATTAAGGTACAGTAGATTCCCACAATTCTTCATATTAACCAAAATTCACCAAAAACTTCCCCCAAAGGATCACATAAATAATATCCAATATTCTAAAAAAAAGTACATTATCTTATTTTTGTAACCAAAACTTGACCCCATTGTAACTGTAACCTTAAAACTTGAAGCAGAAAATCAGACTTGGGTTCAGTTATTTATGATAACTTAAACATGAACTTGGTGTGACCCTAGAATTTGATGATGTAAGGTCAAGCAGGCTTGGGCCATATCAGGAGATCACCAAACCATCAAAGTTTTCAGAGACTCACAGATGTTGCTTCAAAACTGGTGATTACTAAGACTTATATTGAGTGAAAATGCATGTTAATGAATTAATAAAGCGGGAGCAGATTGATAATGATATTATTAGGAAAAATAAGCCACTGGTAGAACTGACATTAACTTAGCATTTAATTTTAAGCCTCATGTAACATCGCGCAATTCAACGCCAGCGATAAAGTCAGTGCCGCAAGAAACTTCAGAGGAGAAACGATAATGTAACTAGTGTGAAAAGAAACATGTCAATTGTCATGTATAATTTGTGAAAAGTATTTGAATGGAAGACAACTCAGCAAGGAAGATAGTAGACGTATACTGAAAGACAAGTGTAGCGCAAGTTGCACAACCAGGTCAGAGGATACAGCCTTCCAGTTGCGGGAGATTTACCACAGGCAGTAAAACTAGGCAAGTTACCGTTCTGCAGGTAGTAAGCATACAAACTACTGCAAGGGTTCATATAACGTTTCAACTAATATGGAAGCTAAACACAATATAGTGACTACAATGAAGCGCCCATGAATCAGACTGCATTGGTGATGTTAATTTGAAGATGGTGTACTATTTATTTACATTAAGGGAAACAGAAAGGAGACTGTCCTACCTTGGTGGTCAAACACATCTACTGCACGAGCCTCTGGGGAACAAGCAGACTCAGGGCATGTAGAGCGGAAAACAGGTACATAGCACACTGGAGCTGGGATGTACATTTGACCCTGCACAACATCAGGCACACATTTTCAAAAATGTGGTCACTAAAGAGCAGCCTTTAAAACTTTTGCAAGAGGACAAAAATGTCATCAAACTCTTTAAATTGAATTCCAATAATGAGAAAAACATATGGGGATACAAATCACATGTAATGATGTATACAAATGTTAAAATAAATTTGAACAAGAATAGTTTGTTAGAGCTTCATTCATTAGAACAGCAGTTAAAGGTGTATTAAGTTAATTCTTTATAAATGTCATGTAAAAAATGTGAAATCACCGTCCATATCAGCGGCTTGTGGAACAGGCTGTGTTTATGCAAAGAATCACAATCCAAGCAGACATACAGAGGTGATGCTCTTAAGGAACACAAATCACATGTGTCCTTGGCCGGAACACTGCACTGAACTCTGGCATCCATGAGCTCCATCCGCAATTTTCCCCATTCAGAATCTTTGTTAGGTTCTGTGTCTTCTTCTTCCTCTCTTGCCTTGACATCTGCAATAATAATTCTACAAATTATACAATTACAATGTGTTCATGGTTGTGTTAATAACAATACTTACTGAGTTAGTGAGTTACAACTTAAAGTTACACAGCTAGTGTGTTTCAGGAAACTGTCAGGGTTCTTTTCTTTGGAGATATGGTACTGGTAGATTGTTTACATTGATGATGTCTGTCTTCATACCGGAATCACATAGAGATCTAGTCATCTACATCAACATTGGCTAACAACTAATAAAAGTACTATAAAGTGCAGAAACCAATTTCAGACTGAGGACACTATACATCCCTCCCTACCTTAGAATTAAACTTCATACTTATTCCGGATTAAATCATACAAAAGTTACTATACCGAGCTGTTGCATAATTTTCAACTAATTCATCATTGGCTTTCTGTACTTAATGATACTTCATAGCTATTCTCTCAAATTATTGACCAACCTGATTGTCAAGGATTTCCTCTGTTTGGGTGGGACTTAGCTGTTGTGTTGTTGTTTTGCTGTGCGAATCAGGGTCTAAATCTCAACCTCGCACTGATCTGCACATCTTCTGCACACTCATACACACTCTTTTGCTCACTGATGCGTTTCACTCATACACACTCTTTTGCTCACTGATGCGTTTTACTCATACACACTCTTTTGCTCCCTGATGCGTTTCACTCATACACACTCTTTTGCTCACTGATGCGTTACACTCATGCACACTCTTTTGCGCACTGATGCGTTTGGGGAAGGCTGTCTCGCACTCGGACGAATCACACCACAGAACACAAAGTAAACTTCCAGAAATGTTGCTATTAACCAAAAGTAAACAATCAAATCATGGATAAATCAAATCAGAACACTGTACTGACACACACAATAACACACTCACTGCCTCAGTCTCAACTCTCACTCAGCGCAAACACACTTCGACACAAACCCCGTTCAGTTGGTTTCAAGTTCAACAGTCAGTATGCCAATGGTTCAATGAAGCAAAGTACATGCTCTCGACGTCCCAGGAATAGATAAACACAAGTCACAAAATCCGTATGAATTCACAGCACTGCACAGTCACGCTGAAGAATGAGAAAAATAGTCTAAAGTAAAGTTGTTGATGGGTAATCCAAAGTTGTTGATAGGTATCCAAAATCTTCTTAAACTAAGTAATGCAACAAAAGCACAAGCACACTTCACACCACCATTCACTGACAAGCGCTCTATCCCAATCTTCCCTGCCTAACCTCCAATCCTAACCCCCTACGCATCTAATTATCTACAGGGTGTCCTCAACTAGGCACTAAACTAGGACACTTCTATCTCTGCGAGTTTCTTGAGCGCCTCCAAAACCAATCTCTTCTCCTTTTCCTGCATCAACGGGGTTGCACTGTAGTGATAGTTGTACTGACTCATCAGCGTACAGCTTGTCTTTGACGTCCATCGTCTTGCCTATGAATAGATTGCTGTATTCACTGATTCAGTGCCTAGACCGTTGATCATGTCCCCTAAAGCTGAGAAAGCAAAGCTGATGAGCTGGAACTTTTGGGCAGTGTCACCACTCATGAGGTTGCTGCCAACCACTCCATCTCACATTCTCAGGTCTCTACGATGTAGAAGAGGGCAGAGGTTTTATTGTCCTTGTACCTCAGCATAAGGGTGGCTTGGCCTAGTACCGGAAGCGCAGTACATGCATGATCTGTAGGTGTATATAGGTGGACTAGACGCAGATGTATTCAGCTTGCATCACGACGATTTTGGGTGAATGCTATCAAATTCAAAAGCCTGTCAGGATGTTGACCGACACTCCGGTGTCCACAATGAAGGTTATCTTCTCACCTTTGATGATGACGCCGACTGTAACCTGCGTAGGTGTTGTCGTTCTCCTGTGTGAGACACTGAAGACGTACTCTTCGTCTCATGAGAACTGAGCTGGAGGTGGGGTGGAGGGGGGTGGGGGTGGATGATGGGGGAGGGGGGTGATGAGGGGTGGGGGTGGGGGGATTTCTTGGATTTGTTGAACGTGCCTTGGCCTGTCCGAATTCTTGTTTGATCTAGACTAAATGCGTCTGTACTTATTTAATTTGACAGAATACAACATCGTGGGTATATATGTCATATATATATATATATAATATATATATTATATTGAATGCGTTATCTGAAACCAGGAGAAGCCTGTGCGCATGACACCGGTCCGCGAAATTGGGGACTCCGTAACCGGCTCGCCGGATCTCCAGCCACGCACGGCCTTTATTATTACTGATGATCTGGGTCTTCATCACTGTACTACCTGCAATGGCTGCATGATCATGATGATGATGGATGTCATCGTTGGAACTGGAGGGTTCTTGTTCCCTACCCGGAGCTTGTAACCCACTTGCTGGTTTCGAAGAGCTTTTGTCCAAAAACACATTTCTTGAACTTGAAGTCCGATGATTTATATCTGTTACCACAAGTGGCAAGTCATCCGAATACAGCGTTTGCATTTTGACACCTGTCGAGCAAACACGACTATTTGCAGTTATTCTGGAGAAAAAAAACCGAAAGTAGATACATCCTTAATTATAACTGAAAACATCGCTCTATATTCCAATAGATACATTATCTAAAATAAAAATCGTTAAATTCAGTGAAATTATTTTTAGAACGGGTTTCTGTACATGTATTTTGATTAAATTTTAAAGCATTTTGTTTTTTGTATTTTTAGACATTAACAATTGTGACAAGGGATGCTACTCTGTCCACTAGTCTAGTGGTCAAAACTGAGTAGTTTTCTTGCTTGTTCTAGTCTACTATGACAAACTTTTTTTCATTTTTTGAAATTCGAAATGAACCCAATTTTCATAGATATGTCAATTATTACGCATTGATGCATTCAAATAATCCAACCGAAATTACCTACATTCGAACATAATGATTATTATGTCAAGGTTAACAAGGGAAACTAATCTGTCTGTTCATAACAAGGGAAGCTAATCTGCTAATCTTTGATCAAAGAGAATATTTCCATAGATAATATAACCTGAAAAGGCAAAAAGCAAATATTTTCCTGGCAAAATATGTTGTAAGAGACAGTATATTTATTCTTCAGAACATTTTTTTAATGCAGATACTTCTGAAATATGTCAAATATGACACATTTCGGCTATCAAAGAACCGAACTGAAGTGACCTATATCCGAAATTGACACAAAGCCACTGCAAGGGAAACTACCCAGACTGTTGTTGATAAGGGAAGCTACGATCAAAGAGAATAGCTTGTAAAGGCAAAAAGCAAATATTTTCCTGGGAAAATATGCTCTAAGAGGCAGTATTTTCATTCTTCATAAACTTCGCACAACAAATACTACTTGAACAGGTCAAATATGACACATCTCGGCTATCAAAGTTCCTAACTGAAGTGACCTCATTCGTAGTTTACACACAGGCTGTCTGCGCATGCGTGTGTGTGTTCACAGATGCACAATATGTATTGAAATTGACAGATTTGTGCCAGTGCAGTAGCACAATCATGGAAATCAGGTCTGAAATGTGACCTTCCCTACCGCACTTGCACGTGGACTTTCCTTCTATCCCCTACTGAGTAACACACACATCGAAGTATAACCTGGTGTGTGTGAGTGCATGTGTGTGTGTGTGGGTGTGTGTGTGTGTGTGTGTGTCTGTGTGTGTTTGTGTGTGTGTGTGTGTGGAGGAGTGATGGGGTAGGTGTGCTAAACAGGGTGTCGTTTAGAAGATGCGAAGGTGCTACTCGTGCAAACATCATACCTAAAACAAAGTGTTTATATTAAGTCGAAGAGAGTGAAAGATGTGTAATGTGATGCCTTCTTTTGTTATGCAGGACAAAGCATCCAAAGTTGGGACGAGCAAAAGAATAAAAGACCAAAAGTCGAAGAGGGGTTTGTCATCAAAGTCTACAGTGGCAATGTCTCTTCCTTGATTTTCAAAGCAAGTTTGTCTTTGATTCTCCATGATGAAGGCGACTATACTTCAGATGAGATCACAGTGTACCCGGACCCTTTTGATTGCTCCGAAGTCGTCGTTCCAATGACAAAGATGGAGAAAATCGGTATAATACATACATCCATACATACATACATACATACTTACATACAAACATACATATATATAAATCTTTAGGCCTACTTAGGTCGACCAAATGTCGCCCTAAAGCCCCCATTGTACAACACTTTCGAAGTTTTGGCGCCTTTTCTCCAATTCCATTGGACTGACAACATTGACCCCATGCGCTATCGAGAAGACAGTGCCCAAAGTATATTGCTTGTAAATCGCATTAAGTTGGGATTTACCGTTTGAACACACAATTTAATAAGTTATTTTGAGACTTGGACCGACCTTTGCAAAAAAGAATCTTTAGGCAACCACGATACTGATACAAATATTTGTTTTAACTGAGTGTAAACATATTGTCATGTAAAACACCTATATCTTAATTTTGACTGATTTTCAAAGTCAATCCATGACTGTTTGGTGTAGGTCACTAAGCAAACGTAATTACAACATTTAGTTAATATTGCTTTTAAAACAACGGATATAGCACTGGTAGCAATAAAACCCCTTTTTACAATGGTCGCCTTACAGGCGGATTTATACTTATATATATGTACTGTAAAAAAAATATCAGAAGTTGTGAAAGAAACAATTGAAATCGGTATAATACATACATCCATACATACACAAACACATACATACATTCAATTAACTGCCCGTATTGCAAACATGTCCCTGACAATTGATTGAATTAACTGAATTGATTGTTTAATCGTTATAGGCAGCGACGCCAGGATAGTCAAGGTTGAGTTCTGCGCCGGGATTTCAACAAAGTGCTACGTGAAAAGAATTGAAGTGAACAGCAAAACCACCAGCGCCAACTTCAGTGTTTTCCGTATGGTGGAGCATCACCACTGGGACATCGTCCCTGACCCGAACACATCCCTCCCTCAGAAGGATGACCTTGCAACGAAGGAGAAGAGGCGGGAGGCACTAAAGGACACCAGAGAAGAGTACAAGTTCAAGCAACCCGATACGGGTTTGCCAGCGCAGGTCAGACACAATGACAATGAGAGTGAGAGAGAAAACGAGATATATATATGTATATATATATATATATATATATATATATATATATATATAGAGAGAGAGAGAGAGAGAGAGAGAGAGAGAGAGAGAGAGAGAGAGAGAGAGAGAGAGAGAGAGAGAGATCAAATCAAATCAAATCAAATCAAATTTTATTTTACGAGGGTTGTGGCATAAGCAATATAAACGAGCTTCTTTTCAACCAGCCCTCGCCCAGAGAGGGACTATTCTAATCTTAAATACATATATATATATACAAACGTAAAACAATTACTAAAGATAAGCATGACAGTAAAAATAAAAAAATAAAAAGGCAGAAAAACTACTCACAGGACTATATACACGTTGTAGGCTATACATACATTCTTGCGTTATGAAACACTGATGCTTTATAGGGCGGGGATGTAGCTCAGTCGGTAGCGCGCTGGATTTGTATCCAGTTGGCCGCTGTCAGCGTGAGTTCGTCCCCACGTTCGGCGAGAGATTTATTTCTCAGAGTCAACTTTGTGTGCAGACTCTCCTCGGTGTCCGAATGCGCACGAAAAAAATCCTGTAATCCATGTCAGAGTTCGGTGGGTTATAGAAACACGAAAATACCCAGCATGCTTCCTCCGAAAACGGCGTATGGCTGCCTAAATGGCGGGGTAAAAAAAATGGTCATACACGTAAAATTCCACTCGTGCAAAAAAAAACCCACGAGTGTACATGGGAGTTTCAGCCCACGAACGCAGAAGAAGAAGAAGAAGAACTGATGCTTTATGGACAGATATGATCAATATGAAAATAATCAGAACGAAGTCTTCCATCACTGTGACTTTTCGTAATTTGACATTAAATGTAATGAGAGGTGTTGTTTGAAAGTATTGAGACTTGTTGGGAATCGAACTGATTCCGGGAGAGAATTCCACAAAACGCTGCCAGAATAAGCTAAACTTGATTTAAAGAGATCTATCCGCGGAATGGGGACGTTGAATTTTCCGCTTGGTTTGGCTTTAAATTTTGTAATGAAGCACGTGGTGCATGGCCGGAAAGGATTTTATGATGGAGCACGCCTTTATTTCATTTAAATCTTTCTTTTAAGGGCAAAATCTTAAGTTTTTTATAATCGTCGAAAACAAGACTGGATTGTTTTAATAGAACTGATTTTAGTGCTCGTCTGTGTAGACTATACAGTGGTTTTAAAATATTTGCACTGGCTGAGTCCCAGATGGTCGAACAATAATCCGTGATGGTTTGTATGTATGCATTATAAAATAATAACCTTGAGTGTGGATCAAGAAAGTGTTTTATTCTGTTCAACAAATATATTTTCCTCGACATGGTTTTACACAACGATCTAACATGATGGGTCCAAGATAAATTATTATCGATATTTACTCCCAAAACTTTGTGATCTCCTACTTCCGCTATTGCATCGTTGCCAATTAATAAGGAATGAGGATTATTCTTGATGTTTTGTCTTTTTTGCCTTGTTGTAATTAACATGTATTTGGTCTTTTGGGGGTGAAGACTCATGTGGTTATATTCCGTCCAATTAATGAGATCATCTACACTGTTCTGCAATGATAAATAAACTTTGTCTAATTTTTTATCAGAAGTGTGTATGGTCGTATCATCAACAAATAGTTCACAATCATCATTATACTAAAAGGAAGATCGTTAATATACAGAGAGGAGAGAGAGAGAGAGAGAGAGAGAGAGAGAGAGAGAGAGAGAGAGAGAGAGAGAGAGAGAGAGAGAGAGAGAGAGAGAGAGAGAGAGAGAGAGAGAGAGATGCGTGTGGAAATTTGGGAGACAACCAAGTGACCCAGACAACAAAACAAAAACAAAAGACGAAGGAAAAAAATCTGGAGTCAAAATGTCGCAGGTAAAAAAAGGTCGAGAAGACTTAAAGGTCCAGAATTTAAAAGGCAGTGTGCTGCAATAACCTACTCCCCATAATACTCAGCAAACACACCAACAGACACTCACGCACATACACAATCACACAAGACTGGCAAGAGCAGGCTGACTTTGACTTTTGAATTACGCACATATATTAGTATAGGGAGCGTGGTTCATTTTGAATAAACCGTGTTACGCCCGGACACACACACACACACACACACACACACACACACACACACACACACACACACACATTCACACACACACACACACACACACACATACACACACACACACACACACACACACATTCACACACACACACACACACACACACACACACACACACACACACACACACACACACACACACACACACATTGATTATGAATTTGAATTTCCCGGTGACTAATTGTTTTCAATTTCCACTGATTACAGGTTGACAAAATGCCATGTGAGGAAGAGTTTTCTTTCAAGTACGGAGTAAGTTATGCAGAGTTTTTTCTGTCCGTTTCGACGATAGTGAATGTGTCTATCTCTTGCGTTTGACCGTTAAGTTACAAGTGTTGTTCATGGTTTGTTCGATGTATTTGGGGTTACACAAGCGTATTTCACAGTTTTTTCCCCCGCTTAATCTTAGCTCAAGATATCAAATTTACGTGTTAGCTTATACGAATGGAATTATAAATCCCTTAATCCTCATTTCCAATCGCAATTTCAAGACATTATGTTTGATTTCGTAAGAACTTATTAAACATTGTATTTGGTTCTATCCTGGCATATCGCACACAGTTAATCACATTCAGGCGGGAGATGCGAACTGACAAACCGCATAGTTTCGTTCAGCTGGCAACACCAAGGAATGTGTATAGTCATCAGTCGGATAGTGGTTTGAATGTTTTTTCAGTTTATATCCTCATCTCCAGTACAAAGACAAACCGTTGCTTCAATGGTAATCTGACACGTACTTTATCTTTAACATGACAACACTATCGTCATTTTTGTGAGGCCCCAAAGTCAATTTTGACATTTTTTCCCCGTCAGTCAGTCCTCAAATATCTGTTCACCGAAAGGATGCATTATATGTATATGGCTTTAGGTTTAAATAAATAAATGAAAAACCCGGGCTACTGTAAACATGTGTAGTTGTTTTATGATTATAATCGTAATTAACGTATGCAAATACAGAAGGTTGCAGTAAGGGTTGCATATTCGAGGTCGATCGACATACTACAAACTGAAATTTGGAGAGTCCTGCGAAACTTCGCTTCGTCGAAACTAGTCAAACAATTTCACATCGTGACAACATTATGCAACCATTTTGTCCCAGAAGTTTATAACTGTTATCTGTCAGATTTTCGATCCGTGCGTGTACAGTTATGAACATGACCAGGAACATTAAAAAGCTTGACAGTTAGGTGTAAACAACTTACTGTACAGTTTACAAATCTAAAGAATCTCAATCGTGAACAGAAACAACATATGGGAGAAACCAAGGGAATATTTCGTAACTGTTGAAACGTCTCGAGTTGCAAGAAAGAGTGAATAACAACCCTATATGTAGACAGTCTCAGTGAGAGCGTCAATTTACATTCGTCGAGGTACACTGTCGATAATGATTTCGTGGTTTTTTTACCCATTTTTGAGTCCGACTTTTGAATGTATTGGATGGAAACGTGATCGATAAATGTAAAAACAAAAGCTTTTTTTCCCTGTGCTAGTTAAAAAATCGAAACTTATGACTGATTGTTTAAACCCGTTTTGCTCACTACCATGTAAACACACACAGCCGTGACTAAAAGGCAGATAAACACAGGAAGAGTTGTTTTTATTGAACATCCCAGTCCCGACATCTTAATTATAATATTATTGAAAATTGATGGTTTAACCTTCAAATTAGACTGCAGATCATTCCCAGCACCTATCAATTAAAAGGATATCTAGAGTTAGCTGTCAGTCGTCACTTGATAGCATCCCAAATTAACTTATTACAGACTTTGTTCACATGGTTTTCTTGCAAACTATAGTCAGTTATATGGAGCAAAAGACACACAACTAAATACAAAAAGTCTTAGGCAAGTGCACTCCCTTTAAATAGCGTTTTTCTTCAGAGCGATCCGAATATACCCCTTGATAAACGTTTTCCGATATGCAACATTTATGGCACCACCCTGTAAGTGGCGATTGAACGTGTTTTGTTTGCAACAGTATCGTCGAGTTTTGTATGAAACGAAAAATATGTTTCTTACACATGTAACGTTCAGATAATTATGGGTCAGAAATGACGCGAATTCATGTCACGGAAGCTAGTAATGTGTTGGTCGTCGAACATCTATAACGATATACTGTTTCATTTAAATTCTAGGTGGAAATTGGTGAAGTCTTTATCGGAGCGGAGACCCAGGAGGTATTCGAAAAAGTTATACATTCCTCACACGCAGTGAAGTCATTGAAGGACCTGAAAAGCTTCTACGGAGGAGTCTTCAATGAGCCTGAGGTTTTGCACTTTGTTTCTTTTCCTTTGTTTGTACTTGTCGTTGTGTTCGTCGTCGTAGGCGTCATTGTTGTTGTTTGTGTTATCGTTGTTGTTTAAATTTTACATTGAAAAACATCTCTCCAGAAAGGTTGTTAACTCTTTGCATCAATATGACAGAGTTAATTCCGGACATTGATATTGCAATTTCGCATTCGTGATTCTTGGTGTAATTACATTATAATTGATTTCTCGGTCTACATCGGATATTGCTCCATCACACGAATAGACTGCAATACGAAGGAACATGTTATAATCCTCGACGATGCCCTCGAAGTTTCCAATAGAAGTATTATATCAATATACTGGTAGTTTTGATTGCAGAGCGACTTTTTGTAAAAATAAATCGAGAATGAAAGGTTTTTTTAGGTGTTTAAACAGTGTTGATCTTTTAGTGATTGATTGGCTAAACACTCTTTTAGCGTACTCGTTGACATTTATCCTTGCTATTTTTCATGGATTATAGGGACTGACCAGATGGGATCTCAGCGAAGAGAAAGAGATGGACTTTATCTTCGCAAATCAACGAATCAACGGACTGAACCCTTCCGTTATCCAGCTTTGTACAGACCCTGAATACATCAAAAAGTGAGTATTAAGCATTTGCTGTGTATTGTGGGGAAAAACGATACATGTACCTATGCACAGAAAAACATTTTCTAAAACCTTGGTACAGCTCAAATATATTTTACTCGGGCTTTTGATGAATTTACTGGTATCTCTGTTTCCTTGTTTTTCAGAATCGCTGTGTCTGGTGAAACGCTGAAACCGTTTATTGGAGGGCTGACTATCGAACAAGCCATTGCGCAGAAATGCCTTTACGTTTGTGATCTGAAGATACTTGAAGATGTTAAACCCAAAGCGGGCTTCACGGTAACAATCCTTAAATTAATTATTTGTCTTAATTTATTTTAGCAGCATACGCAGCCGAATGAGATAGTAGGTACCTCGAAACGCCGCACATGTGAAATCACTGGTTGTATGTAGTTAAATGTGAACACGTGTGTCGCATCACAAACGATTGACAGAACAGGTGGCTTACCGGTTGAATATACCGATGTGGTAGGATGTGGCTATCCGTGTATGTCACGACAGTTTAGCAACATTGTTTCCTTTCGTTCGACTTGTAGGAGTTTGTTCACAGCTGTGGTGAGAGTAGAGGGGGGGCGTGGGGGCTGGAGGGGGGGGGGTGTCGTGAGAATGCTGACGAGGTCCTGTCATTAGGTCCCTTTGCCATGCTTTTGCTGCTTTTTGTTTGTTTGTTGTTATTGTTTTTTGGGGTTTTTTTTGTGCCGCTGTTTTCACAGGTTATGAAAAAAAGCCTGTTCCTCCCCTACGAAGATGCATTTGCTTCTTCTTCTTCTTCTTCTTCTTCTGCGTTCATGAGCTCAAACTCCCATGTACACTCGTGTTATTTGCACGAGTGGGGTTTTACGTGTTTTGCATTTGCTTCAAAAGCGAAGCTCCGTCAAATAAAAAATAACTGGTATATATGTTACTGTTTGACACCAATTGGAAATACAAGGAAAAAACGTGCAAGAAAAGCAATGGTATCTTGTAGAAGTATAATTCTTTTCTTTTCTTTTTTTTCTTTCTTCCTTCCCACAGCCTTTTTCTTCTTACTTTCCCCATTTGTTTCTGAATAAAGTATTGAACCAATTGCTCTAATTAGCAAATGCAATACATCTTATGAATTATTTCTTCCTTTTTCTTTATAAAAAAAAAACACCAACAGCTGTGTGCACCAATAGGCCTGTTTTTTGTGGACAAGAAGGAGGGCAAGGATGGCAGGCTCAAGCCTGTTGCCATTCAGCTGTTCCAGGAACCTGCAACGGACAACCCGGTAAGCTTTGCACTGTGTCTCTGTCGCTCCCATCTTAATTATTACAGGGTCAGAAGTTCATTAACAATGTCAACTCGTAGGCTTTTGACAGGGTTCATACAAATCTGCCTAATTTCATTGAGCTTACAAATGTTTGTTTTTCACAATTTTTATTTGATTTTCAGACGAAATATAGAGGCCACTTCGAAGTTAAGGAGGACATAACTTTGGATAGTGTACTGATAAATAAACTATTAATTAGGAATCCAAAATGGCCGATGCTACCAGATCGGCTGCATAGCCAGGCATTTGTGTGTGTGTGTGTGTGTGTGTGTGTGTGTATGTGTGTGTGTGTGTGTGTGTGTGTGTGTGTGTGTGTGTGTGTGTGTGTGTGTGTGTGCGTGAGTGTGTGTGTGTGTGTGTGTTTGCGAGAGGAGCTTTGGTAGAGGACATGTGCCCTAAAGAAAATCACTGGACATCTTGTATCAAATTCAAATTACGGAGAGTGTTCAAAATTGTGGTGATAATAGTTGCTAACGCCAAGATTAATTTTTACTCTGTTTTTATCCAATGAAATCAAAAGAATTCAGATGATGGCAAGAGTTTCCACCGTTGAGGTTCTACAATTTTCCAAAAGTTTCTCGATTCGAATCTGACAATAAAATTAGTATGGCCATTACTACAGTTGACAAAAATTAAGCTCACTTTTGTAATGTGCTAAGTACACGTAAGCAAGTTCCCAAAACGCATGCTCAGAAAGTTACAGCATGGTTTCAATCCCTAATCGATAACATTCCGCCTTATAAATGCCTCGCATTTGATATATAGTTATCCACAAGCCTCTATAGTCTATAGTGGTTAAAAGGTCCCCCACCCTCATCCCTGAATGGGATAGCACACAGCAAGCCATGTGTAATATTCTGTTTATCCTACATACTGTAATTTCGTGTGTTTTGCTCCAAATGTCTTGCAGTCGAAACGCCAAAATTGAAGTCGCGTCTTATGGCCCCTCGATCTCTTCCAAAGCCTGGTGAAATCTTTGACGTCAAAAGCAAAAATACGTCATTCTAGAAAGTATATCGTGACGTGTACCTCCTCAAAATTCTTCCAGGGGAAACAGCAAGCGCAAAAGTGTTCCTAGAATGACGTTTGTCTCGGTAACTTTATCATCATGAGCAGTGGAAAATGAGGTCCCTGCCAGACTAGTTTGACACGACCTCATTTACATGATATACACACATGCGAGTATATTGTTGTTTAGTTATGTAATGGGTGGTCTGTCTCACGTATGTTGTATGAAGCACAGAAACAGCTTTCTTAACATTAGCAGTCGCGGTGTACAGGTTTTTCTGCCTGAAGACGGATGGAATTGGACCCTGGCCAAGATGTGGTTCAACAACGCGGACGCCGCCTACCACCAGTCAATCACACATCTCGGTAAAAAATAATAATTTCAGTATGTAATTGCATAGCATGATTATGAAGATTTGTCTTGTGAGATAATATTGGCGAAATGACACAAACCGCAACGCAGGAGCTTCAGATATTTTCTCACTGTACATGTATGACTGTGTATGTGTTCTTGTGTGTTGACTTGCTGCATTCGTCGCGATGCTTTCGTTGTTCTTCTTGATAGTGTCCCCCCCCCCCCCCCCCCCCCGTGTGTTAGATAAAGCAGACAGTCTCTCACATAAATGTGTTCATTTTTCTGATGTACAGGGTTCACCCATCTGCTGATGGAGGGGGTGGCGGTTACAACACACAGACAGCTGTCTCAGCATCATCCCATCTTTAAGATGCTGGCTCCTCACTTCCTTTTCCTCATCGCCATCGATAGGTAAGTTGAAGCAAGCGTATCTTTTGACATACAAGACGGAAACAATCATTCGTCAAGCGCGGATCCAATACATTACTGAACAGGGTTTAAAAAAACCGGGTAAAACTATCGTCTCATATATTTCCACTGTTGTTGTGTTTTTTCTTTCTTATTACATTTAGTCAAGTTATGAATCGAGACGAGGGTGGTGGTGTATTGTCTGTGTCTGTGTGTGTTTGTATACTGTGTGGAGCGATTCTGAGAAAACTACTGGATCGATCTTCATAAAAGTGTACACACACATTCTTCAATTATGATACCTGCAGACAGTTTTTTTTATCTCATGTTTCCGTTATTGAAAGTTGAGGCGGCACTGTCACGCCCTCATTTGTTTTATAAAATTGATTGAAAGTTATGTTTGAGTCAGTCGATCAGGACTCTGGGATAGGAAGCTTAAAATTAATTAATAATTTTGTTCATCAAAGTAGTGATTAAAATCAAATGTTCGCTATCAAATTTAAAAGTGATTGCATTGTGTTCCAAAAAATTAATATATGCATATGTTTTGTTTGGATTAAAAACAAGCTCGCAATTAACAAAAATCAGTCGTGTGCAAATTCGGTTCATTTGAGCTTGTTACTGAGATAAATGTGACAGCGCTATCTTGGCATGCATACAGTTAGTGTTTCATTCTGCGAGTTCCACACATTCACGTAATGTATTAATTTCGCTTTACGCGACTTGTTTTCTATTGCCTCAGGCTTTGTTTAAACAAAAGAAATAAACAATTGAATGTGGTCTTATTTTGCAGCAAGGCCCGGGAAACTCTTATCAATCCCGGTGGCATCATTGACACAATCATGAACGCTGGCCTGGAAGGATCGTTTGAAATCATCAGAAAACGGTAAGTAAACGTGTGGATACTTGAAAGATTTAGACCTTCCATCACAAAAGATGGAACAAAACAGAAGAGAAAGGAGATAATGAAAATTCGGCACTTGATCAAAGTGACCGACGAAAAGCTATCACAAATCACTCTAAGGGTTTGCCTGAGCTACATGCGTGTAATGATTAAGAAACCTGTCGCAATTCAATACCTTTGCAAGAGCCATCGTGGGAAAGTTCCTAACTTTCAGACGTTCGTCAATGCTTTCCTCGAATGCAAGTGAATGTGTAAGAGTACACTATGGTACCTACTAACTCTGAAAACACTGAGCAGAGTAGAATGCTGTTGATTTTGGGTGGTTACATTTTTATTTGGCAAAAGTTAGTCTGGAAAGGATAGTTGATGTTGATACAGAGAAGACAGTTTGAGGGAATAACGTAAGAAAAAGGACCTGAGTAATGAACAGAAGAGTGCTTTTCAACAGTGCTTATTTACTCACTGATTACGCAGGTGAGCCCAGAACTGTGTTTATGTAGTGCGTTTGCACAAACTCTAAATGTGTTTTGGACAGACTGTATTTGGTATACCGCTTCTAATGCAAACTGACTTGTGATTTTGATCACAGGTTGACTAAGTGGAGGATGGACGTGGATGGAACACTACCTGTGGAGCTGGTGAAAAGAGGGGTAATTCTCATCAATTTATTCAATATAATCAAGCGTTATTAACGTTACGTACAGAGAGAGAGAGACAGACAGAGTGAGTCGTATGAACTTTTTCTCTTCTTGAAGGTTGATTTTTTGCTCTCTGAACTTGGATCAGTAAATCATGGATTTGTTGAAGATCGGCGTTTTGTGTTTGCGTGATGTTAGATTTGTGACACCGTTCTTCTTCTGTAGTCTTGACAACATTCTACTTCTTCGTATTACACCGGCACGCAAATGTTGCGCACCTACTCTGTAATTGTATCAAATTATGTGAATCGATAATAACAATGTTGGTGTATGCTGCCACAGGTGGAGGACACCACTGCGCTGCCAAACTACCACTTCAGGGATGACGCACTGCGAGTCTATGACGTTATCAAAACCTACGCCACTGATTACGTCAAGCTGTATTACAGTAAAGAATCTCTTTATTTTCCTTTTGTATGAAAAACGAGATAATATTCAGAACTTGCAGCAAGGTTTCCGTCATTTTTTGCCTTTCTTGAAAGGGTTGCTTGTAACTGAGAAATACTTTCGATTGGCTGAACTCGCTTTAGGGTAATTGACCGAAGACAGCCCTTTTTTAAGAAAATTGGGATCTGAAAACTGAGCAGACTTTCTTATCCGAGCGAAAGTCTTTTATGGGACAAGGAATCGACCTTTTTATATGCGAGCTTTGGCATAAGCGAGTTTGTTTTTTTATATCCGATCTTTTGTAAGTAATAACAAAGAACACCTTTGGCAGGATCAATGTTTTCTTTGCATTCTTATAATGGAGCTGTATTATAAGCAAACTACTTATAAGCAGGTCTGTCTGTATTAAAAAAAAACTTACACCGGTGCAATTCTGTAACACATGTTACGTAGCCACTGGTGAATTAACAGAGAAAAATAAAGAAAAACGTTCAAATAGGTTTTCGCATTCATGGGAGGTAATCAGAACCGACCAAACAGACTCAGCCAGTAGCGCGACATATGTCGTGACAACCAGGTGACAGTATACGTAAAGTAGCGCGGCATATGTCGCGACAACCAGCCTAAGGGTTAAAACCGCTTCGTCATAGTTGGCATCACCCGTCTTGCTGCCAGGTGGCGCCTCTGGACTATTTCTTAATTCAAACACGAGACAATTTAGCAGCGCCTAACAGCTCATTCACTCACTTTGATTTAATAAATTACCATACTTGTGGCATCGTTTTCAAACAAATCGTTTAAAATGGTGATGTCAAAAGGGGACAAATTAATCAGTGTTTGAGAAGGCTGAGTTTTCACTCTAAGCCCTACCTGTTAGAAGTGTTGGGCCTGAGACCCGCGTGGGGTCATCATGCCTAATTTCTAGGAATGCTACAGTGCCAAGGACTTTACATTGGGTGACGATATCGTCAAGAATGATCATGCGGGCCGGGAATAGTGTTTTCCTGATACTAGACCAACAGCCTCGTCTTAGACGAGTGAGCAGAACGATATCTAAATCTGACTGTTAGCAAGCACATGGGGTGTATGCATCAAAGGACAAACGACAGTCAGTTGCAAACAAACCAGGCACAATCTCTATGTCTGTCCGAGAACACTGGAAACGTGTTTTTGTGTGTGCTTATTGGTTTTGGGTGTGTGTGTGGGTGTGGGGGGTGGGGTTGATGGTGTGAGCTCGAACGGCTACAGTGCAGTCTTCGGAAAAAAATAAAGGGAGATAATTACACCCAGAGGGAGATAACACTCACTGAGAACATTGAGCAGAGCGCTGAGGGAGACCATTGCTCTGAAAAATAAAAGACAGATGGATATTTTCCATTCTTGCCCAAAACTGAATAGTGGCACCTTGCCGTTTTGAGTTCTGTGCCCTTTTATTTTCAAAGTCTTTTCTTAAAACCTGGTGTTCTCATTTGGGACCCATTTTCTTAACAGCAATCAAACACTTTGATCCTGTCGTCAAACAAAGCTTGGTGTGTAACAAAGGACAATGCTTAATTACTTTACTTGAAACATGAATCCAGTCATTCTAGCTGATCAATAAATTGTGATGAACTTTCAAATATTGCGTATAAGATTTTTTTATCAGGGTTTGCTCATTGTTTTGGCACCAGTGTATTATTACCACTTTTATTTCTCAATAGAGAACTCAGGCGACCTACAAGGGGACTGGGAAATACAGGCTTGGGCCAAGGAACTAACCGCAAAACGCGATAGTGAGTGCGGAGGATGTGGTTTGCAGGTACGTTTTATGTCATGTGATTGAGTTATTTAGCGGGTATTCTGTTACATCTTTATAAACCATGGCCTTCGGCAACAGACGATAATTATGGTCCACTCGGACCAATAAAAAAGCAGGTGTTCTGTTCTGTTATTAGTATTATCAATAAATATACTGCCACGACTGTCAGTTTGTATTTTTGATTAAACTTACGATAATGTTTCCCAGAAGGAATTTCAAAAGAAAGAAGCAAAGTGCATCAGCATCCCTGGCCAAATGTGAATATTACAAGATGTTTGGTGGCTTGTTGGCAGACCAGCATTTTTGTTGGTCCAAGGGGGGACCATAGCGTCTTTTGTTTCATCTTTATCGACCAAGGCCGAAGGCCGCGGTTGATATGCTCCCCGAGGACCAACACAAAAATGCTGGTCTAACAACAAGGCACCAAACATAATTTTTGTCATCATTTTGGTAGTGTAACAGTACGCAAAATAACACAAAGGGAGCCGGATTTTTAGAATGCAGTTCATGGCATCAAAACGTGTCACAAGTTCAATCGACCGCTCGTCATAATTAAAAATTTGACGTCAAACGTAAACTTTATGTCACTTTTCTTCGAGTCTAAAAATGCAGAGAGGTGCCTTCGTATCTACGACGTCAGTCACTTGTTAGCATGTAATCATGTTTCATGCCTTTCGTTGTGCAACTGTGTGATTGCACAGATTGGTTGCAAAATTACCATAAATCGTCGGGTCAATTTCCAATACTAATTGGGTCTTTGAGAGTGGACGTTTACAGTCGTTGTCCTCGGAAACAGGAATCCGAACACTGAACCGCGATGGTTCCAAAAATCAAACAAACAGCCTGATTGGCTTTTACTTTGACAATCTACACGTTTCACCTGAAAGCTCAAACCCATACACCACCTCGATTTGTTACATGGGCTACAGTGTTTGTTTTTATTCCCCAGCTGGTTATGCCGGACCTTCAACATCCAAGAAATTGGATCCGGTCCCCCACGGGAAGAAGAAGAAGAAGAATAAAAACTCGTGAAAATGATAACAACAAACTTTATTTTCAAGTTCTAATGCACCTGTCTTTTTCACATTAAAAATTATGTATGAAACTAACCTGGATTCCCCACAGAGCAATATGACAAACTAAATCATAAAACAAAAATGTCAGCACATTTCACAGGAATAAGCCCATGCAATTATTGAACAACTACCTCTCTGTGTGACAGGGTGTGCCCGGCAATGGTCAGGTGAAGAGTGTGGACGACCTGATCACCATTCTGACCAGCATCATCTACACGTGCAGTGTGGGTCACGCTGCCGCCAACTTCGCCCAGTATGATGAGTACGGGTTTCACCCCAACTTCCCCGGACTTCTCAAGGGACAGCCGCCCAAGGACAAAAAGGTAAGAGAGAGAGAGAGAGAGAGAGAGAGAGAGAGAGAGAGAGAGAGAGAGAATGAGAGAGAGAGAAAGAGAGAGAGAGAGCACAGACACACACACACGTACACACAGACACAGAGGGGAAAGAGAGAGAGATAGAGAAGGGGGGGGGGTGTAAAGGGGGGAGGGCAGCGAGAGATGTTTCAGTGGGTGCGGCAATGTGTGTGTGTGTGTGTGTGTGTGTGTGTGTGTGTGTGTGTGTGTGTGTGTGTATTCATGCGAGTGTGTGAGTATGTATGGGGGTGGGGGGTGGGGGGAAGGCAATAATAAGAGAATCAGTTTATATGGTTGATGCCTTTCATGTCCACAACTTCATGAAGCTAGGCTCTTTATTTATTGCTTTGTTCTTCACTTTTTTGACTCGCCTGAGTAGTCAGGAGAGTGTCAGGTATGAGCAGCGTTAGGTCGGCCGGTTGTTAGACAAAAAACTTCAGGTTGATGTTATCTCGGATGCTTTTGAAGCTAGAGCTTTGAAACTTTGCACGCTTTTCTCGACATGACCTCAGTTTGGTTGACCCTCGTCAATTTTCTTGGTCACAATTAATTGGGTCATGTTTGTTTCATGAAAACGTTGAGAATTTCTCGGATGTATTTGAAGCTAGAGCCTCCACATTTTACACACTTTTAGGTTTTGATGATCTTCAGACATTACAATATTTTAGTGTGTTTTCGTCAAATTTCAAGGTCACATCACGAATATGTTTGCTGGAGAGGACCACTGAAAATATTCACTGAACTATCAAGGAAACAAGTCTTGATCTCATCAAATTATGCTGGTTTTTTTTTAAATTTGAGGTACATGTAACAGCTTAGTGTCTGGTAGGCTGGATTATTGGTGATGACATTATGCTGTCATATCATTGTGTCCGGAATGAGGTCACTAAAGTGTCTGAATTCACACATTTAGTTTGGGCCAGCCCGATATCAATTGAGCTTACTTGACTTCCTTGGTCCCCGAAAAAAGAATGATTATGATAGTTTTTGTGTTTATTTGCTTGTCTATAATTTAGTCAAGTTTTGACTAAAATTATTTAACATATACTGGGAATCGAGACGAGGGTGGTGTTGTGCGTGTGTGCGTGTGTGTGTGATTCCGAGAAAACTACAGGACCGATATTCATGAAACTTTATATCAAATTCTTCCAGATCATATTTGCAGAGTTTTTTTTCTCCTTTGTCCATAATCATCGTTTATGACGTCATATCCAGCTTTTAGTAAAACTTGAGGGGGCACTGTCACTCCCTCATTTTTCACTCAAATTGATTGAAATTTTGGTCAAACTATCTTCGACGAAGATTGCATTTCAGTTCGGAAGCTTAAAATAAATGAATGAGTTTGGCCATTAAAAATATCCGACTTCTGGTTAAAATGTCAGTAATCAATCCAAAAATGATTACAACTTATTCTTAATTATTACCTGAATTCAAACTCTCTCAATCTTTGGTTTATATATATATGCCAAGTTAAATCTGAAAATGTTCTCACAATTAAAGAAAATATGTCATTTAGGCACTCGTTCGCATGCTTCGCGAAGACGAGCTGGAACCGTGTCAAGTCTTCGGATTTACGCTAGCAAAGCCGTAGTAAATGTAGTCTCGGTGTTGGCTGTTTAGTTTTTTTTATTCATGTTGATCTATTTATTTCAGGCCCACAGACTTACTAAATGTTTATATATTGCTGCACGCGACTTGTTGTCTTTTTCTTTGTTCAAAATGTGGAGGGTTTTGAGTTTGGTGCTAGAGATGGTGACAGTAAAGGTGTTAGGAGTGGTGCAAGTTTTTTCTGTGGGATGTTCTTTGGATTGGATAACAACATGAATTGATACACGTCGCATCAGGATCAAGTTGCTTGTTCCGAATTTCAAAGAACAGAAGAAAAAAACCACAAGTTTAGTCTGCCCATGTTGCAAGTTCCATTTGGGAAATACAATCTTCAGGTTTATATCTGATTACAGAGAGCACGATCAGAAGTCGACATTGTTCAGGCATTGCCAAATGTTGGCATCATACTTGAAACCATGGTGATCACCAGGGTTCTGAGCGATAAGGAAACAAAGTCACTGGGGGACTTTGAGGAAGTACCTACCATCACCGATGGAAGAGCTCTCCATATTGTCAAGCGGTGAGTATGTGTATTACTGGGTGGCCGAGTGGTAACGTACTTGCGCTCGGAAGCGAGAGGTTGCGAGTTCGACCCTGGGTCAGGGCGTTAGCAATTTTCTCCCCCCTTTCCTAACCTAGGTGGTGGGTTCAAGTGCTAGTCTTTCGGATGAGACGAAAAACCGAGGTCCCTTCGTGTACACTACATTTGGGATGTGCACGTTAAAGATCCCACGATTGACAAAAGGGTCTTTCCTGGCAAAATTGTATAGGCGTAGATAAAAGTGTCCATGTGACTTGGAATAATAGGCCATGAAAGGTAGGATATGCGCCGAAATGGCTGCGATCTGCTGGTCGATGTGAATGCGTGATGTATTGTGTAAAACATTCCATCTCACACGGCATAAATAGATCCCTGCGCCTTGAGTCCGAGTCTGGAGATACGCGCGCGATATAAGACTTTGTATAACATATTACAAACCGCACAAGCTGCCTGGGTCAAAGCCATGGTTCTTTTACAGTGTGCAATATATTTATGAACGTATTATCAGTACAAACCATGCACAAGTATTTTGAAAATGTTTGTGCTTGAGCTAAAAGAGCCATACACGTTCCATTCAATTCCAACTTTCTTCGTTCTCAAAGCCGTTTGTGTTGGCTATTGCCTATCAACTGCCTATCCAGTGCAGGTAAGTGTGTATGGCTTATTTGCTGGTAATGGTAGGCCGTACCGACTGACGCAGGTGTCAACAAAACGAAAGGTTCTGGCGTGAGTTTCGAGGGGTTGCTCGACAGAAGTCGCTGTCTCTCAGCATTGCTGGGTGTCTATGTGCGCGTTCAGGTCATGTTTACACACCACACGTAAATTGAAGTATTTTTTCACCTGTTCCAGTCGGAATAGCTTGAGATCAAAAACACGCAAGTTAGTCGTACTACTTTACCTACACTGGATATGCGAGGGATCGATAATTTTTCCGCATGCAAATGTTGCTAAATGGTACCTATTTTGAATCTGTGTCGATATTTGAATTGAAAACTTCTCGTTCGAACATAGTGGCTTTACCAAGGTCTCTACCATTATCGGGTTAAAAACGAATAGCGGCCATGACTACTGCGGTAACCTCACTAAACAAGTTTTGGTTTGTATCTTTCTTGTCCTGTTGAACTGCTTTTGTACAATCGACACAACATATTTTACGTTCCTCAGTATGAATCGGAATTTGAATATTTTACGCTATATAGCTCTATTTTCCCTGCAGTGGAATTATCAAGGTGAACTCCTTTCTCAGTTTCAGAGATGCACTGGCCAACTTGAGCGATGACATTGAAACAGACAACTCGAATCGCAAATATCCATACACACACGTGGACCCCAAGTCCGTGCCCAACGCCATCAGCATCTGAAGCAATGAAAACGTGTCATAGTGGTGGTGTGGGGGGGATTGGGGTCAAGGGCATCCTGAACTCAGGTAAAAATGAGTTACTTCCCTTCGGGTCTCATTTATCCCTGACAGGCTGCCTTTGTTTTCCTTCTCTGGTGAGGAAATCGATTTTTTTTTTACATATTTAGAGCTTTTCGTAATGTGTTATTGATATATGCAGATTCGCGATCGTTGATAATGATTTGTCATGGTGTTGTGTAATTTTTAAATTTAGAAAGGAATTGTTATGTTACACTTTCAAGCGAGCTATCTCTCGCGGATGTATTTACTGTGCAAACAACTCTAAATAAGGCGAAAGTGTTACGTGATAAACAACTTTGTCACGTGATCATAACAAAATGGCTACGGAGCAGACGACTTTTTCCGTAACCAGTTGGGAGTGATGCAACAATATCACAGTCTCCTTCCCACAGCAGTCTCAAAATTTCGACTTGTTTTGACCTTAGAACGATGTCTTTATCATAACTGTGAAGAACAGAACGGAGATCACTTTCGAAGTCGGCCATTCTACAATCACGTTCCTCTTTTGATCAGAAACATTAGCGAAAAACATATGGGAGATAACTCTGTATTCTTGTTTTGATAGCTTTCGGATTTTGGACACTTTCTTTCCCTGTTCTCCGCGTAGCAATTATCCATCCTGTCAGAGAGACATGAGCGATAGCGTGGACCGATGATTATCAGACTGGGTCAAGGGATGGTCTCAATCGAGCTATACACTTGATAAAAAGCCCACCTTGACCCTCGTAACATGAATGCATATGTGACCATCGCAGATACTGGATAACAGTGTGGTATCCGGGGTTCAAGGGGGGAACATTTTCAATTCGTTTTAAACGTTACGTACATTTACTTTTTGACTGCTGGATAGAAATACAGCATAACACCGCCTTAGCATTGCTGAAAAAGGGGTTAGAGTCTGCTACCAAGCAGAAAAGCAAAACATTGACGACTGTAGACGCTGTAGATGTGTGTCCAACTGCTGCCATTGACTCAGTTAAATACCTTGCTTGTAGAGAACAGTAGGGTAGATCTTGGACGTATGATCAGTACAACCCGTGGTAAATAAGCTTACCCTGTGGTGAATATCTTATTTTGCTTACAAGGCTTAACAATAATTATGGCAAACAATATTATGGACATTAAATACATGAACAGTGTCCGACCCTCTGGCTTCATTACAAAGTGTAAGTCATACGTGATATTTGCCCGAATTAAGCAAAACAACACAAATCATAAATTGAACTTAACTTACCCCAAAAGGGTTGTCTTGAGTTTGACTTGCATTGTTCGTCTCCGAATTGTGGACAGTCTTCACTATAGCGAGTGTGGGTTTGATACAGAATATACACCACGTGAGGTTTTAGGTAGAATGTAGAGAACCTAGGTATAATATTATAAGTTGAACACCATATTATTGTGTAGCTTTTGTACTATATATTTTGCTTTATTGTAATCAGAATGATATATTCTTCTCGCGTTTTGGTTCTTGTTTGCTATCTCTTTCGTCTGATTTGACTAAATATTTGACATGATTTTGAACTGGCAGTGCTCGCTTTGATTTAAATGTATTTGATAAAAGCTGAGCTGTTAAGATGTGTTTCTGCTGATTTGCTTCACGGCGACTATACATGCGGATTACTCTTTTGGATTCTGTGTTTATTTTGTTGCGTTTTGAGAGTTCATTTTACAATGTACACAACCTCTTTTGTTCTTAAAATGTATTCCAAATCGATTAGCAACCAAACGAGTTCTCTAACGTTTGAATGTGTCCAGTCTGTACTATCGTACTTTCTGTTACATATCTGTATCATTATTTAACTGACGTATTATTGAAAAAGTAAAGAGAATAAATTCCATTTGCCATTTAATATACTTGTGACAGGGGAGGCTACCGCTCCTTTCACGGCAGACTCTGCACCAGAGTTGTTGGCCTGAATTGTGGAATTCTGTTTGTGATGGGGTCTGGTGGTTTCCGATTGTCTGTATGTTCATGGAAGCCTTCGGGTTTGCATAACAGTTTTTATAGGGCTAAGAAATTAGCCCTAACATTTTCAATCCTGTTTGATTGCACTTCGCCTCCCGAGGTGATCGTAGTGTTACGGCACTCGGTTACATCCTTTATAATCATTTTAAGAGCTGAACAAGCATGTCACAAAATTGTACACAGCTCTGGAGAACAAGCCACGTAAACATTTAAATATCATACTATGTAGCTATTCTGATGGACACGTGGGGGAATTCTGGGGCTGTGATTGGATGGTCTCAACATCATCATCAAAGCATAATGCTACAGAAGTCGGCCATTTTTGCGAATATCCAAAAGCATATTGGCAATAACAAAAACGCATGGTTCCGGTTTACCCATCTGTACCACACGATGTTAACAATCGACAACAGCATACACTGACAACTTGAAATTCTTCTCGGGAATGTTTTTCAGCTTTACAAATGTCGATAGCATACCCTTTTCTGCTAACTTCCCGATGAAACAGGACTAAACCAATTATTTTCTGTCCCTAAACACCACAAAATGCCCAAAGTCAAAAGATGTAGTACAAACAGGGGAGTAAAACGGAACAGCCGTTTGTGTGTGCCTGTGTGAGCCTTGTTGCCGACTTACACAAACTTTCGCATTCGGCTTTTCTTATCTCGTAACTCCACATTAAATACCCCACTTCCCCTCTGAAGTATTGATGTACAACCCATGGCCCTAACATTCATGTAGGCCCCTAGTCGTTTATAACTGAGGTTGAACAATTCGCTTCATGACGAGACAAGTATAAATGCTATTCACCCAAACTGAAAACTTCGTTGCCGTCTGCTCGCGTTGTACGGATTAGCGTTGTATTGTTCTCTTCTCCTCCCCTTGTTGCATCCTAGTTCTTCAGTTGTTTCTAGTTTTCCATTGATGTTGTGTTTTGGTCTTCTTCATAAGTAGTCTTATTCAAAATTTAAAAAACTCAATTTTCTTTATGTTGTATACGAATGAACTAATAAAACGCTGTTTTACAGCTGTGTTGTCAAATCGAGGTTTTTTTCCAAAGTCAGTGTGGCGCCTGCGCAAAACTAATGCGCATAAGAAACGGCGTCTGCTATCAAAACCTGAGATCAACGCATCGACGCAAAAGCTGTCATTTTGTAAGTTTGGAACAACAAATCAAGGTCAGAACACCTATATAATCGCTATTGTGTTTTCAGCGTAGCAATAGTGTCCGATATTTAGACTCGAACAAGTATAATGCGACTCGTCTTCGACTCGTCGGCATTATACTTGTCTCGTCTAAATATCGGACCCTATTGCTACGCTGAAAACACAATCGCTGTTAATAATGTAGAGCGACCTTGTTTATGAAGGGTTGAAAGCAACCAAGAGGACATTTTCTAGCTTCCTGTTTACTCTCAAATACTCGATTTTATTATGATAAAGCTGTGGAAATGAGTTTTGATTATGTGAAAGTTAACATGTCAAAATATACGCTTGTTGATGAAACTATTCTTATATATATTGATCATTTCGTATCTTTGTCTCCTACGTGAAAGAAAAGGCACCGAGCTAAGGCGGTGAGCACAGTACAGTTAATGGTGGTTCGCGCTATATAGTGTGCGCCTTGAGTCGCCTTGTGGTGAGATATGTGTGCCTTATAAATTCTCGTATTATTATTATTATCATTATTATTATGTCAGAGCTTTGCTTGCTACAATACCTTCCAGAGGCTCCATACCTACAGAGAATGGACAATTTTGGCTTAATTGTACGCTGTTTTTGAGGATATGAAACAAACTTCAGCAAATATTCAGAAGGCTGTCCTGAAAAGTTTGCCCAAAATTGCGATGGTTACTACCGTGATCTTACCGTCTGCCGTGATTACGCATGGGTACAAGTGTCTGCCGAGTAGGTTCCCTTGATCTAGGGCCCTGAGCAAGTCGTCCTGTGTTTGTAAAGTATTTCACAACCAAGACCTACCCGTACCCACCTTGAATACGCTCAGCTGTTCATCAAACAAAGTGCCAATTCTAAAATTACAATGTCAAAACTTATGTCTTAACAGAGCACTTTGTCGGAATCAAAGAGGGGGGATTAACGGTACCAACAAAATATTTTTATATTTATATTCATACTGCTAAATTTTGCGAAGATGTAGTAACAAACACGCATAGTACCCCCCAAACCACAGGATTATATCAATGTTTCAACAGAATGACTCTAGATGTGTGTCGGAAGTAACTACGGAATCGGAAAAAAATATTAAACTAGGGCAACGAAATAGTTTTTGATTTGTTACACTACCGCTACGGTACAAATTATGCTGCCGAGCGCTGTCGCAGTTAAACACAGGCATAGTACCCAATGTTATACCAATTTTCACGTGGTGTGTCAACCGAAGAACACATGCTAATGGGGTGTTAAATATAACCTTTATTTTGAATTGACAGCAGTTGTTTAAAAGCCCTAAACGAATGATTGTTGTCTGTGTATTTGCCGGTAAAACGTCTTATTCCTTCACATTTTGTTGTTTTTTGTTCTGCTTTTTTCAGATTGCTTCTGGTTGTAATAAAGCGTATATCACAATATTTAAAGTGCAAGTTTTCTCTTTCTCCCTCCCTCTCTCCGCCCCTCTCTCCATCCGTCCCCCACATCTCTGTCTCTCTCTCTCTCTCTGTCTCTCTCTCTCTCTCTCTTGCTCTCTCTCTCTCTGTCTGTCTCTCTCTCTCTCTCTCTCTCTCTCTCTCTCTCTCTCTCTCTCTCTCTGTTCCACCTGTGTACACACGCGTGTGTATGTGTGTGTGTGAGTGTGTGTGTGCGTGTGTGTGTGTGTGTGTGTGTGTGTACTTATATCAGATGAGCGGCCAAATGGGAAAAAAAGCGCCAAGTTAAGGAGTTTAATGCACAGGCGGTACTCCCAGTCAAATTTGGTATCATTTGAAACGTATGCATACAGTCTCTAACCCAATACTTCTAGGAATCCAAACGTGGCAGCAGCTATACGCAATCTTAAGGCAAAGTGGCCCAGATAATTTAAAAAGTAGGATGCAGAAAAAAAAACTTTGTTGCAATTATCAGGTAATTGGAAGTTGTAAAACGGCAAGTAAAAAACTTGTTTAACCGTAGAAGGTAAGAACGTCATCAGGTCTTGCATTTCAGAAGTTGAATGTGTTACGTCATGCCGGTTTTACTTTTCTGGTTAATGTCAATTCTCCCCGGGGACGTTTCATTACATGAAATACCAGTCAGAGGAACATGTAATCATCGGGCTTCTTGCAGAAAGTAACTTTTTGGAGATACCTCTTAAACACAAAGTGTGAGAGTTCATTATACAAGTACGTCCCTTAGTTTTCAAAGTCAAAACTCTGTCCGGAAAGTTTTTTGCACGCATTATGGCAGGTTGGAATGATATTTGCTGGACTTGATAATTATGTATGTCATTACATAAAAAAAAATGCCTGGTCAACACGCAGGTGCAGTATTTAACAAGTCGCGTAAGGCGAAAATACAATATTTAGTCAAGTAGCTGTCGAACTCACAGAATGAAACTGAACGCAATGCCATTTTTCAGCAAGACCGTATACTCGTAGCATCGTCAGTCCACCGCTCATGGCAAAGGCAGTGAAATTGACAAGAAGAGCGGGGTAGTAGTTGCGCTAAGAAGGATAGCACGCTTTTCTGTACCTCTCTTTGTTTTAACTTTCTGAGCGTGTTTTTAATCCAAACATATCATATCTATATGTTTTTGGAATGAGGAACCGACAAGGAATAAGATGAAAGTGTTTTTAAATTGATTTGGACAATTTAATTTTGATAATAATTTTTATATATTTAATTTTCAGAGCTTGTTTTTAATCCGAATATAACATATTTATATGTTTTTGGAATCAGCAAATGAGGGAGAATAAGATAAACGTAAATTTGGATCGTTTTATAAATTTTTATTTTTTTTTACAATTTTCAGATTTTTAATGACCAAAGTCATTAATTAATTTTTAAGCCACCAATTTGGTTGAAAAATGAGGGCGTGACAGTGCCGCCTCAACTTTCACGAAAAGCCGGATATGACGTCATCAAAGACATTTATCAAAAAAATGAAAAAAACGTTCGGGGATTTCATACCCAGGAACTCTCATGTAAAATTTCATAAAGATCGGTCCAGTAGTTTAGTCTGAATCGCTCTACACACACACACAGACACACACACACACACACACACGCACACACACACACACGCACACACACACGCACATACACCACGACCCTCGTTTCGATTCCCCCTCGATGTTAAAATATTTAGTCAAAACTTGACTAAATATAAAAAGATACCCGTAAAAACATTTTTGCGAGAGACAGTTAGTTTGAGATTAGCTTTTCCCTAGAAAAATTACGCCTTTAATTGCGTACCCTTACATTTTCAGCTAGTGCTGGTTTAAAAAAAAATCTGAATTGCATTTTATCCGCTGAATTGCTCCTCAATATAAAGTTAGATGCTCAAATGTATCCGTGATGGGTAATGTGTGTCATATTTCTAAATATTCACTGAAAAAGTCGGTTGTGAACTGATTTTGTCGGTTTTACGTTTCACTGAAGGAAATGTGATTTGAATGTGCAAAACAAAACACTAGTAAATTTCAAAATAATGAAACTGTAGGTAGGAATTTTAAGTGAGTCTGGTAAGTCGTTTTAGTACTGTCCGCAAAGTTCAGGGCGCGATAACCTGCCACCTCTCTCTTCAGCTCCGCACCCAGACTAGCCGTAGCCGCACGTGCAACCAAGAAAGGCAAGCGTCGCACTTGACATATGATCTTCCAAAAAGATTGGGAGTCTGCGTCCGTGGTGGTACCATGATAACAAGTCCACTAATAGACCTTTTCGGTATCTGAGCAGCTCTCGCGAGACACGCTCTTTGTTATGCTTTGAACATCGCGAGAACTTCGAACCTTCGCTTGTGCAGCTCGCACGAGATCGCTGTACCGCATGCTTTGCTATGCTCTGATGCTTGCGAGAGATTACGAGAGCTTGGAATACCGATAGGGTCTATTGGTCCAACTTCCCTTCGTGGAGGCATGATATACTGTCAGCCATAATATTAACTGATCCTGCCACATGCACTGCAGAAATATTACAATTTATCTTAGCACATTCCCACGCCATTTTTCGTAACAGACAATTAACGTAAGTGTTCGTCGATCGTCCTTTGTTTATGACACCTTTAGTAACAGTACTATCAGTGTGGAAAACCACGCTTTTCCCTGCCCACAAGTGCGACCAGCGTTCAACTGCTTTCACGACAGACTGCAATGATTTCCTTGAAATTTATGTGCAGGTTTTTTTGCTGCGGGAATGTCATTTTCAAAACAAGAATAAACCCAGTCACTTTGGTAAAAGGCTCCTGCTGCTGAATTGCATGCATCGACATACACATGCTGCGTAGCATGTTGATAAAAATACACGGTACCATTGAACACTGTAAGAAAAGACAACCACCATTGCAAGTCCTCATAAATAAAAGGCTTTCGTAAGTCTAGTTTTGTGCTTTTGCTGCTGCAAAGGTTTTTGTGCATCAAGTATGCGACGGAGAAAAAATCTGCCTCCCCGAACCACACATGACGCCCAGTTGAGAGAGCCTGCGAGGCTCTGTAGCTGCTGCTTGGTTGCGCGTTGTTTCTGCTGAAACTGCTGTAGCTTCTGTCGTAGCTGTTGTATCTTGTCGTTGCCCAACGACAGTGTGCAGGCCTGGGTGACAATGTCCACATCCAGGAAGGTGATGCGCTGGGTAGGCCCCACCACTTTCTTTCAACTGATGTTAAACCCTAATTCTCTGAGTAATCTAATCAATGTAAAAAGCATTTTTTTCACACTCTTCTTTTGTTTCTGTTGCTAACAAAAAATCATCAATATAGGCCACTACTCCACTCATTCCTCGTCTAATCATACACCGTCTCACAGCCTGTAAAATCCTATGGAAATGAGCGGGACCTACGTTACTGCCAAAAGGCAGTCTGCTGTCAAAAAGATAAGTAGGTGTTTTGTCATCACCAAAAACCCATTTGAGTCCAGTTACCTGATAGTTCTCTGGGTGGATACACACAGATCTGTATGCTGCTTGAAGATCAACTTTAGCGCACCAATATCCGCTCTTTGCTAATTTACAGGCATCTCCTAATGTTTGAAATTTAACACTTTCCGGTAGTGAGTAATCGTTGATTGCTTGCCCAAAAGGTCTGCTGCCATCGTGAATGAGTCTAATTTCTTTATCGTTTTTTGGTATAGCTGCCAAAGCACTAACTATGGTAGGCTTCTTTGAAGCAATAACGTAGTTTCCTTTGTTTATCTGATCAACAAGTTCCTGCTCTACTGCTACTTAATGCTGTATCGCTGACCTGTGGTTCTTATGTTCTACTGGTGTTACTACACTGCCTCTTTCAATAATGCGATAACTGTGTTCTATGCCATCCAGCAAAAAGGTCTTATCGCTATCATCTACAAGCTCATTTTGCCAAATATGAAGTTTTGCGCTAATGGAAGAACTACCACAGATCTAGAGAGAGTTACGATTGTCAGGGTTCTGTGCTGCATAAGGACTAGAG
Source organism: Littorina saxatilis (assembly GCF_037325665.1). Taxonomy (NCBI): domain Eukaryota; kingdom Metazoa; phylum Mollusca; class Gastropoda; order Littorinimorpha; family Littorinidae; genus Littorina; species Littorina saxatilis. Next base: position 23,612,440 of record NC_090250.1, on the reverse strand, counting down.
TGGGTGGGGCCTACCTTGGCCGTAGAGGCAAGTTGCTGTGCTGGATCCTATATCAGGGGGTGGCTGCCAGGGTTCGTTGAGTGCTGGGTTGTGGGATGGTCCTTGCCGCAGCTGCTGCACGCGTGCTCGTAGATACAACGTGGACCATAGGCACATGACCCTTTGTTGTACTGCAGGCACACCTCTTTCCCCCCGGTCCTGTCGGTCGCTGTCGGTGCGCGTCACTGGCTCCGCCGTTGCCGCCAGACTTCTTGGTGGCTGGCGTAATCCGCTCCCGAAGCACAACTGTTGCCAGGTGTGGTGCTTCGGTCCCCCAGGACAATTTGTCGGCCGCCTGACGCTGACGGATACTCATCATCGAAGATGAGCACAGACTGTCATGTAAAACGACAGCCTAGCTCCCCCACCATCTCGGTGTAGCGTAGATAGGCCGCTACATCAAAATCCTTATCACGGGACAGGAGTGTGGCCATGATTCTGGCATTTGCCACAATCCAGGCGGAGGGTGACACCCGATCTAACTTCTGCTTTGTATTGGGTAACTTGATTGTCACCCCTCCGCCTAGAGACACCTCCTCCTCCACAGCCAACGAGGTTGAAACGAAGTCGATGATTTTCAATCCCTCACCTTTTGGTCTTGCCGGTGTCACTGCCGAACCCTCCATATTGAGTCGCCCCAGCAATTCTCCTAAACCACTGGCACCTCTGGCGGTGTCGTTGCTCATGGGGCCTCCCCCATCTTTTGCTTGCAGGGTTTTAATCCCTGCACGAAGCAGGGCAAGATGCCCCCTTTTTATGTTGGCACTCAGAGATTCCAAATCCTCCGTCTCCACACATTTGAGGGCCGCCAGCGAATCGAACCCCTCTTTGACGAGGACGCTGATCACCGCTGAAGGAAGGTTTGACTCCTTACACCATTCTTCTATTTCGGACATGATCTTACAAATAATGTTCACTTGCTGACGCGCGCACTTCAATGCTGCTGCTGCTGCTTTGCTGCTAATGCAAGAGCGTATATCCTCTGGCACTCTCGCCAGAATCGTTGGCACCAAAACCTCCACTACAACACCCTCCCCCTCCTTCCTTACTTCTAGGTCCCGCCCACATCCGCTATCTCCATTCCTTCCCCTCCATCCTTGTCCAGTCCTAAATACCATCGCATCACTTTCAGTTTAAAAACAATTTATCGTTCCTCTAAACTGACACTTTAATGTGAAAAACAAAACACTAGTAAATTTCAAATGAAGGTAACCCCAAAATCGAATCGACAAAGCCATAAGGTACGCGCCTGTGTGTGTGTTTTAATCTAAGACAAATATATGTCGCCAATGTTTTTACAGAGTGACGTTAAATAAACGATTTTATCAATCATCAACCATAAGGTACAAATTAGAAATCGAGAAAACTTCAGAAAACACTAATCTCGACATCCTTAATTACGGTAAGAAAGTTCAATTAATTTCCTACCAAGTACAGGTTATATATTACATAGATATGTTAGGTAATTTTTGTTTTTAGTCATTCCTACTGATGCCGGTGTAGATGGCATGGGGGATCGAACATGGAGTTTTTTGCGTAAATGTTGAGAGATACCACGACAAAACGCTGTACTGTGGAACCCGCTTATAAGAAAGTAGAGGGGAAATTGTTTTTGGTTTCCTATATCCGAGGTTTAACTTATCAGGAGACTCCGGATATATTAAAAGAAATATTGAGGCAACTTCTGTCTCTTATCCAAGGGAATGTTTGTTTCATATTTTTGGAAAAGCACTGAATGATATGCCCGCAGGCAGATGTTTTCATGTGAATATGATTATTAATGTTTATATTAGTCATTTTATGTCGTTGGGTTAAGTTTGTGCATGCGAATTAATATGTTTATGTTCATGTGTTATCGAGAAATAGAGAATGATTAAGAGTGAAAGAGCAATAGACATTCGGTTTTTAAGGCAACGCCTTTACTTGCCCTTACATTCACTGAAAACAAAATTCTGATATTGAACAAAATTGGCTTGTGGCCGCGGGGGACAAAGCTATAATGCTTTGGTGAAACAAATGCAGTCAGACACACACACACATACATTCACACACACGCACACACACACACACACACACAAACACACATACACACAAACACACATACACACGCACGCACACACACACGCACACATACACACACCAGGGCCGGACCAAGTTCGATTGAGTGGGGGGGAGGGGGTTCCAACTGAAGGCAGGGGTCCAAAGTCCACATTCTTTTTTCTCTGAGAGGTACATTGGATGGCCAGGGGGGGGGGGGGGTTCCGGAACCCCAGGAACCCACCCCCCCCCCCCCCAGGTCCGGCCTTGCACACCTACACACACACACACACAAATATATTCACACACACTCTAACAGACGAACACATACATAAACACGCAGCCACACACGTATGCGTGATTGCGGGTGTGGGTATGTGTATGTGTGCGTGTGTGTTTGTGTGTGTATGTGTCAGGGTTTGTCTGTGTATCTTTCTTTCTTTCTTTATTTGGTGTTTAACGTCGTTTTCAACCACGAAGGTTATATCGCGACGGGGTCTGTGTGGCTTTCTATGCCGGTGTGCGTGTATGCATATGTTTGTGTGTTCGTTTGTCTGTTTCTTAGCTGAACCAATGATCATCATTGTCTGAAGTCCAATATTTCTACCTGTGGCTTGTCGACCTTACTTTCTCCTCGTGTCAGTGTCAGCCATTCACTTCCTGCTAGATCCCTTTGGTGCTCTTTCCATAACAAAACACGACTTGTTGTTGACGTTTGAAACGTCTAACGATAGAATGAAAGCTATATCGTAGATAAATCAACGATTTTTGTTTGTCTTTTCAGACGTCTAACGGAAGAATGAAAGTTATGTCGTAGATAAATCCTGTTTGGGTAATCTCATGTCAGGTGGGGGTGGGGGGGGGGGGTGGGGGGGGGGGGGTCTTGAAATTCCCTTGGCTTTAATAAATGGTTTAGCTGCCATTTATCAGTCAGTCAAAATGTTTGAAAATTGGACAAGACATTAATTATTGAGTATAGTTTTCTGCTATATAGGTATATTTTTGTTTACAAAAAATGTGAGGCAATTGTGAAGAATATTTTTTTAAATACATGAATGAGCTTCTTTTTACATTGTAATTATTTTATATTTATAAATACAGCTTTAAAATGTTGCATGCTGTCTGGCCTTGTAATTATCTGGATCCTTTTCATATATTTATGTTCATATTTAGTATTATATGATTATTTGACTTATTACATTTAATAGACTAATCAATATTCCCACGTGCCTGTCTGTAAGGATCCAGATAACAAATCATATCAACCATAGAAAAAAACAAGTCGCGTAAGGCGAAAATACAATATTTAGTCAAGTAACTGCCATTTTTCAGCAAGACCGTATACTCGTAGCATCGTCAGTCCACCGCTCATGGCAAAGGCAGTGAAATTGACAAGAAGAGCGGGGTAGTAGTTGCGCTAAGAAGGATAGCACGCTTTTCTGTACCTCTCTTTGTTTTAACTTTCTGAGCGTGTTTTTAATCCAAACATATCATATCTATATGTTTTTGGAATCAGGAACCGACAAGGAATAAGATGAAAGTGTTTTTAAATTGATTTGGACAATTTAATTTTGATAATAATTTTTATATATTTAATTTTCAGAGCTTGTTTTTAATCCAAATATAACATATTTATATGTTTTTTGAATCAGCAAATGATGGAGAATAAGATAAACGTAAATTTGGATCGTTTTATAAATTTTTAATTTTTTTTACAATTTTCAGATTTTTAATGACCAAAGTCATTAATTAATTTTTAAGCCACCAAGCTGAAATGCAATACCGAACCCCGGGCTTCGTCGAAGATTACTTGACCAAAATTTCAACCAATTTGGTTGAAAAATGAGGGCGTGACAGTGCCGCCTCAACTTTCACGAAAAGCCGGATATGACGTCATCAAAGACATTTATCAAAAAAATGAAAAAAACGTATGGGGATTTCATACCCAGGAACTCTCATGTCAAATTTCATAAAGATCGGTCCAGTAGTTTAGTCTGAATCGCTCTACACACACACACAGACACACACACACACACACACACACACACACACACACACACATACACCACGACCCTCGTCTCGATTCCCCCCTCTACGTTAAAATATTTAGTCAAAACTTGACTAAATATAAAAACTAGTGTGAAAAGGGAGTGTGTGTGAAAATAGCGTGTCAAAACCAACTCCATATTTCGTGTTACTAAAAATAGCATATTTAGACAATATTCTTCACAATTGCTTCGCCCACCATGACCCCCACCCTACCCTATGTGCCCCCCCCCCCCCCCCCCCCGGTTTTCTCTCTCATCATATTCCTTCAAGCGTGACTAATGTGCGAAAAGAATTCACAGACCTGACATTCTTTCAAACGGATTATCTTAAACGACTTACAACCAGGACGTTACTCGGTTTTACCAAATGCACAGAGACTGTTCCTTGTTGTTTGACATTTATTTCAAGAACACGAACTCTTTAAAAATAGAGCAAAGACATTCTTCGTGAACCACCGCTGTGTAAGCCTTGGGTCTTTGTGCTTTTGGTAACATTATACCACCCATTTGAATCGAAATGCATAAACAGGAAGTCACAGTAAACTCTTTCAGTAATCCGAGGGGGGGGGGGGGGGGGGGGAGGGGAGGTTGAGATAGATGTTGATGTTAGAGAAGAACAACGAAGAGGAAGTGACTCGATCGTAATGTTGCAATGTCAGTCACGGCTAACCCAGAATTCCTGTGTGATTGACACACACATTTAAGTTTGTTTGTTTGTTGTCTTTTTTGTGTGTGCTTTGTGTTTGTTTGTTTTCTTGGGGAAGGAGGGATATCTCTGCCAATTTTTTCCATTCTGTGTCTCACCTGAGGATTAATTTATCCATGTCCGTACGTATGTCTGTCCGGTGTAACACGAAATCTTTACTCCACGAAAGATTTACTCCGGAGTAAAAATTTCGTACAAAATTCTTACTCCGAGTACACATTTCGCACGAGAAAAGAACTCTCCAAGGCATGAAAAAATTACTCCCTCCTCGAAATTTTTACTCCCCATTTTGTTTACTTCCAGTAAAAATCTTGAACGCGAAAATGGGATGCGTGCGAAGGGATAATGTCAATATGTGATCTCGCGCAAACAAATGTCGCGCTACCCTCCCGCCTCCACCCCTTCCACCCCCAAGACTAACAGGGGACAAGGGAGTACAAATTTCGTACACCTGGCATGGGAAGTTAAATTGCTCGTGCCAGGGTGAAGTAATTTCTTCGTTATTTATTCGTCAGGGGAGTAACATTTTTGTACGAAATGTTTACTCGGAACTCACCTGTCATGGGGAGTAATTTTCTCGTGTAATGGGGGAGTAGTTTTTTCGTAAAGGGAGTAACATTTTCGTACGAAATTTGTACTCCGGGGTAAAAATCTCGTGGGAGTAATTTTCTCGTGTTACACCGGCCGTCCGTCCGTGGACATAAAACATAACGTTGAGGTTATCTCTAATGTTTTTCAAGCTAGACGTTTGAAACTTTGCACACTTTAAAGCCTGGGCGAAGTCGACTACGTGAAGTATACTTCGCGAAGCTGGCAACACGGAGCTTCAGCACTGAGTTTTCGGTAAAAAGACTTCGCGAAGCTGGCAACACGGAGCTTCAGCACTGAGTTTTCGGTAAAAAGACTTCGCGAAGCTGGCAACACGGAGCTTCAGCACTGAGTTTTCGGTAAAAAGACTTCGCGAAGCTGGCAACACGGAGCTTCAGCACTGAGTTTTCGGTAAAACGACTTCGCGAAGTCAACTTCGGGCTCAATAAGGACCGCCTTTAGGATTTGATGATTTCACGAAGTGACCCCAGTTTGGTTGACCCTCATCAAATGTTGGGGTCACAGCGGGGTCATGTTCGTTTCATAACAACTTAACGTTGAGGTTATCTCAGAGGATTTTGAAGTTAGCGCTTTGAAACTTTGCACACTGGACCCGACTTGACCTAAGTTTGATTGACCCTCGTCATGTTTCGGGGGAAACAGGGGGTCATGTTTGATTCATAATTACTTAACATTGACGTTATCTCAGGCGTTTTTAAAGCTACAGCTTTAAAACTTTTAACACTTCAAAGGCTTGATAATCTGCTAACATGACCCTAGTTTGGTTGCCCCGGCCCCTGTCACATTTTGAGGTCAAAGACGTAAAAACTTCACAATGAGGTTTTCTCATTTATTTTGGAGCAAAAGCCTCCAAATTTCACACAACAGTAGGTGTTGATAAACAACAGACATGACCAAAGCTGGCTTGTTTTCGTCATATTTCAGAGTCACAGCATGAACATGTTTGCTGATATTATTGTCACCACTGAAATATCAACTGAGCTATCAAGAATATAAAATTTGACCTCGTCAAGCTATGATGTAATTGTTTGATTTGGTCACAGCTTAGTCAATGTCTGGTACTTTTAGTCTTGTCTAGACTGTTGGTGATGACATCATATTATGATGTCATAGTGTTAGAAATGAGGTCACGCAAGTATCTGAGTACAAGCTTTCTCTTGGTCAGCCAAAGATTAATAAGGTCAAGGAAATTATGGTTCTTGTAAAAAAAAGTCTCTTTTTCAAAATGTAGAGTGTGTTGAGTATGAGGCTGGTGATGGTGTTTGGAAGGAGGTCAGGGTGCTTTCAAGTGTGTATGTGTGGGGACGTGGGATATTCACAGGGTTCAATTTACAGAATGGATTGAGTGCAGTGTCATCCTTCGAGGGTAGCCCACCGCAGCGACCCGACATGCCCCCCTGGAGCGTCTGTAGAATCGACAAGTCTGGCAGCGGAACGAAATTCAGATGTGGATGGAGCAGTGAATGCAGGGACGGGGCGGCGTGAGAGCACAACGGGACAAGGCGAAAGACGAAAAAAAATATATTAATCTACAGCACATGCCCAAAGTTGACCATAATTACCACACACACTAACACATTTGTACAATCTAAACAGTTCTTAACACAATTTTGTTTGGAAAAAGAAGTTTTTGTTGAAAATCCAACATTATTTTGGGCATGCAACTCTAACAAAATGGTTGCTTTGAAGTGATGTCAAACTTTCAGAAATCGTCATACTTTTAGTCACAATTCATGCATACATGTTTGACAGCACAAGATTTTTTGATCTTGTGTTTTGGAGAGACTTCGATAAAACTGAAAAAGAAAGAACCATAACAGATAATTTATTTTCAATACATGCCGCAATTATTACGTCATTTGTACAATGACGTCACGGCATTGACTATTTTTTTAAATGAGAGTCAAAACTTCAAATAATTATGTTAGTTTTGCTTAGAGTTTATACAGCAAAAATGTATTATGAGCACAGTTATGTGTCTTTTAATAATCAACCCCCTCTTTCTATGTTGTGCATTTTTGCAGAGAGTAACCCCCTTTCGGAGACACATTTTGTATGAAAGCTGCCACTAGAAGTTATTAGTAGTAAGGAACGCGCACGAACCGGACCTCCGCAGCCCGCAGCCGTATTTGATAGAAGGTTATAGGTTAAGGTGCCTGTGTTTAAGTAGTGATAAAGAGGGATTGCGTTTAAACGGTTTATTGAGTTTTATATTTTGTCATGTGATTTCATGTGCCTGTACAGACAGGGTGCTCGGTACTAATGACCACTCCAGCTGGGGTAATGACAGGATTACTGCTCCCCGGTCTTTTTTTATTGGGTGCTTAACCAACTGATCCCCTCTTATTAAACTTCTCCTACTGCTGACCCTCTCTGGTGGTTTACCGAACCGCGTAACTATTACTGACATAAAAGAGAGGATCTCCGCGAAGAGTAGAGATACCGTTTAATTGCATTACCCTGACACCTCTGGCAGTTCACTGAGTTACATAACTATTACCAACATAAAAGAGAGAGGGCTCCGCGAAGCGCAGATAAACCCATTTAATTGTACTAGACAGTTGTGAACAGCGTCTATATAAAACAACGAACCTTCGTAACTAACCCACTGACTAAAGTTTTATTTTTTTATTTTTATTTTTTATTTTTTTTATTTTTTCTTCGTTGTTGCGGCGTTTTGTTTTGGGTACCTTTACACCCCAATAGTCAGCCAGAAAAGTGTTACAATTTCACTGGACTGTCTAAAGAGTCGCATTATAGGTGTTTACCCTCCCTCTGTGTTTTCACGGGCTTGGGATCGTTTTGACAGGGTATGTCAAAGCCACATTGGGGGTTTTTGGGATTAAACAATACGAGCATTATTTACAGAATCCAAACATGGTTTAACAAATTTATTTACAAAAACGACAAAGCTGTTTGGCATTGGAATGTTAACCATATCACAGGCGGCGGTATCACAGTCAAAAAAAAGAAAGAGACTCCTTAGAGGGGTATCACAGGCAAAAAAGAAAGAGACCCGTAAGACGGGTGTAGGTAGGGTTGAAACCCCATCAGAAGCGATCACACGCTTGATGTAGAAAAACGAGAGTGACTTTCTGGTTTGAAAATAAGTGAACATAGACTTTCCGTCTGTCTTGAAACCCGTGTTTGTACCGCCACCACTTTCTTGCGTTATTAGCACCTGTTGGTAAGACTCTTTTGTCAGTTTGTTTTGGTTTTGGTTTAAGCCTTTTGAACTAAATTTATTCCCACTGTCTCCCTCACAAAAGTAGGTTTTAGAACACAAACCAATGAACGCATTTCCTTGGTATTCGGTTTTATAGAGACCGGGTGTTCGTTTGTCATAGTGGACACGTGCTGTACAAGCCTGACAGAGAGTTGCGTCCCATGGGTCGTTAGCTAAACGGGTGTTTTGGAATGTTGCCTCGTGTTGGTCACAGGCTTGTGCAGGGAACCATTGGTTATACACTTTGTAAAACTGCTCTCGCAGTTCAGGACGAACCACCTCTTCTAATGTTGAAGCGCTAAGCGCCATGTATAGAGAATTTGTATCCATTTCCAAAAGCTGGACACAAACTTATCTACAAAATCAAAATGAAACTCCAACATGCGTAGTTTAGCGCACTGGTAAACAAATTAACCAATCTGAGAGGGGAGTGACCAGTTGATTTTTTTTTTAGCCATCTCTACTTCAGTGACAACTTCTGTTACTTCTGTTAGTTTTTGAAAACGACCATTGTTGATCAGTTGTGAGGCCTCATCAGACAAAACGTAATGAATATCACGATGGTTGGCCACGTTAGTTAAGGTTTTCCCGTAGGCTGAGTTACCGAGCAGTTTGAAAGTTTCAGCTAAGATAGCTTTTGATGGGTCTTGGTCTCCTGCTCGTCTTGCGTTTGAAACGCTGTCACCAAACTGACGGAAACAGGTTTTGGGTTGATACTCTACGATCAGCGTGATGTTTTTAACAATCAACCCGTGCTGCACGTACCAAAACAAGAGGGGTGTAGCTAGCAGAATTTGTTCACCGTGGTAACTCCCTACAAGTGTACGGCGTGGTTGGGATAAGAGCTTGTGTTTTTCAGCGTAGTCTTTCATAAAAACCCCGATCTGTTCTCGGCTGACAGACTCATTTTTGAAAATAGGCTGCATTTCACTGAAATGTTCTTTTAGATGGTCAGGTACATAAATATCACACTGTACCAACCCGAACAAAATTTTGTTTTGCACCGCGTCTAAGACAGTTTGATCTGTGATGGTAGAAGGATGCCGGAGGGGTTTAAGTGTCGGAAAACGATCTTGTAGAAAATCCTGAATGGAGGTGTTTTGTTTTTTGTCTGCGTGCCATTCACACTCCCATTTTTCGATGACAGTCACACCCACATCCTCACGTAGGTATTTGTTAATGTTGCTTGTATGTTCTCTGAGTTCAACTAGTGTTTTTCCGGTGACAGGGTTAGTCGTTTTACTGGCGGTCACAGAACAGTCATGCCCGTGGAACAAACATCCGTGAAACTGATAGCAAATTTGATTCGCGGCATCCCAACCATCAACTCTAATCTTTTTTCGACCAAGGGCCTTCTCTTTCGCGTTAAACTTATGTTGGAGATGGATCTGTTTTGATGCCATGACCCACTCCAACCATTCCCGAGCTAGCTGACCGTAGGGATCTGTTTTTTCCGCTTTAAAAGCGTTTTCTTTTCTACGAATGACAGGGTGCTCTGTGGGCATGTCTTGCATGAGTGCAGCTAAATACAGCGCATTTGCATCAAATCCCTGAACAGACTGTACCGGTTTGTCCTGATTACCACGAATGTATGTTTTGTCTTTTTCGTGGTATCTGAGAAAGACAATAGACGGACCCCCGACAATGTTCTTTCGCAAAAGTGCGTGAACGTCTTTTTGTTTTTCGTTAAAAAGTGAAAAGTAGGTATCTGAAGACAACGTGTCTTCTTCTTCTTCTTCAGCGTTCCAGAATTTTCTGGTTACGTGTGAGCTCGTTTGCCCATTTGGGTTCCCCACACTATTACTCTGAGAGCATAGTCAGCTTCACTCCGCTTTCGTTGAGTAGGCATGCTGGGTATTTTCGTGTTTCCATAACTCACCGAACTCTGACATGAATTACAGGATCTTTTCCGTGCGTACTTGGTCTTGTGCTTGCGTGTACACACGAAGGGGGTTAAGTCACTAAGCAGGTCTGCACATAAGTTGACCTGGGAGATCGGAAAAATCTCCACTCTTAACCCACCAGGCGGCAGCGACCGGGATTCGAACACACGACCTTCCGATTAGGAGGCCGACGTCTTACCACCACGCCACTGCGCCCGTCGACAACGTGTCAAACAGATACTTCAGTGTCACACCGGGGACAGAAATACCGTCTTTTAGCAAATCAACTCGCAGACTAGCGTACATACTAATCTGATGCTGCAAAGCAACCAGAAACCGCCCTGTGTCTAGGTTGTTGTACCACACCAAAAATTCCTTCAAAGTCATCATTTTGTTTTCAGTCCACACACGCTGACAAAAAGCGTACTCTGTATCAGACATGTTTGAGTTTTTGAGCTTACTAAAAAAAAAGCTGCATGGGGTGGGAGTTCTCTTTCGTCTAGTGTACTTAGACTAGTGACGTATTCATAGCAGAAAAAACCCTTTTCCTCTTCGACACCGAACGCCTTGAGGTACTTGGAATAACTAAAACCTGGTGCAAGAAAATTGTTGATGTCGAGAAACCGAAGTTTGTCTGTACAAAGACACATATACTGATTGTTTCGTTTAACAACAAACTTGAAAGGGGGTCTTTTAGGGGCCTTCTTTTTTCCCTCTGTTTTGCTTTCTTTGTTTTCTTCTTCTTCTTCCTCTTCCTCTTCTTCTTCTTCACCCACGGTATCAAAACCATCTGGTTCAAAAACAGGGTCTGTTTGACTTTCGTCTTTTGGAAGATCGTTATGGGCTGTTTTGTCTTTGACAAACTTTTCAATGAGAAAAGGTTTGATCACATTCAGATCGTAGCGAGAAGAATTGAAACCTACGACAGGCAGTTCTTGTAAATACTCATATAATTTCTGTCTGAGTCTTTCTACGGGGATGTTGAGGCTATCTGTCTCGTGTTGTTGTGTCTCTTCGATCTCAGTCAACTGATCAAACACATCTTTAAATTCTTCACAAAGAAGAGCGCAGGAGGCTTCAGAGATACGTTCTAGGTAGTTAACCATGTTATCCACTAGTTCTTGAGGGTTACCTTTACTCACAAAACAGGTTGGTTCTGTGAAATGGGGAACATTACTGCATACAGAAACAGAAAGAGGAATATGTTTTGCTGTATACTGTGTACAGTTTGACTCAGCTGATTTTGTTTGCGGCAAGTTATCTGTGTCAAAAAACACCTCAAAATCAAAAGTCGCTCTGTAGGGAAAAACAAAATCTGTGGTTACCTGAACACCGTGGCTTTGTAGCTGTTGAAAAATGTTTTGAGGTGGTGAGAAAACCCCGCCTTTGAACGTTTCTTTTGAGCCCTCACCCTGACAAGTCTGTTCATGTCGATTCATTTGAGACAAAGACGCCCAGAGTTTCCCGCATTTGGAACAAGCCAAAGCATGACCGAGTTTATCAATGTCTAAAATGTACATAAAATGGTCTTTGTAACGCAAGAGGCGCATGACGCCGGTATGTTTGTAAGCGCTACGACGCAGAGGAACGAGACAGACGGGTGTTTGGCTCTCGTCAAACTCAAACACATCTATGTTCACATTAAACTCAGATTCAATCGACTCAAGTTGAAACAAAGTGACCCCCGGAAAGTGGACAGGGGGGGAATGTCCGGCCCACTGTTTGAACAAGGTTTTTGTGGGGTTTTGCAAAGAATGACGCGAGGCTCCTTTGTGCAAAGCAAGACAGCGAAAGAGACACAAACCGTCAGTATAAGGAAAATGATGATTCGCATCTTTTTGGAGTTTGTGCAAGAACTGTGTGTTTGTGATGTAGTCAGGTAGACTACCACAGGCACACCCGATAGGAAAGTCAGCCAAAGGCGTGACATAGAAACTGGAAGACATGATGCTGTGAACAGAATACCGAGAGTTTGGGCGTTCGAGTCTAACTTGTTCTAGAATGTCATGGTCACTGATTTCACCGAGAAAAGAAAGAAAGTCCTGCTTTGAGTTGATCAGGCGCGGTCGTTGTAAGACAGAGTGGTTATTGACTGAGGCATGAAAGAAAGACAAGTCACCCGACTCTTTGTTTTTGAGAAGAAAAGAGTGAGAAAAATTGATTTTGAAGCGCTTGTTTTGTTCATGGAACAGATCAAGAAGCGACTCGTCCCAATCAGGGAAATCAGAACAAGGGTTCCAGAGAATGGTATAGATTGACTGAAGCTTACCGGGCCGCTTATGAGTTTTAACAGAATTCCAATGCTTTTCGTACATTTGTCTTTCTTCACAAGGTAACTTTTTGATTTTTTCTTTTTCTAGACTTCGTTTGTTTAATCCCTTTTTGGGGGGAGGGGCATCCTGTGAAGGCAAACTTTTTCTTTTCTGTCCGCCTGTCGGCACTGGTGGTGGTGGTAAACGACTCGCAACATCTTGGCAGTTTTTGTTTGAGTTTTTATGCCGAGTAAGGTCGTGTTTTCTGCTAAACGACTTGCCGCACATAGCACAGAGAAAAGGTCTGGCTTTGTTATGGACTTCGTTAACATGAGCGTTAAGGTTTTTGGTCTGTGTAAAAACCTGTCCACAGTGCGGGCATTGGTTACGCTGTAATAAAAAAAAGAACTATGTCTGAGCTACAAAAAAACAATATCAAAAAACATCTTACATAAAAACATTTATTACACCCCCGGTATAGGGGTGTGTATAGGTTTCGCTCGATGTGTTTGTGTGTTTGTGTGTTTGTGTTCGCATATAGATCTCAAGAATGAACGGACCGATCGTCACCAAACTTGGTGAACAGGTTCTATACATTCCTGAGACGGTCCGTACAAAAAGTGGGACCAGTCAAACACACGGTTAGGGAGTTATTGGTGGATTAAAATTATACAAGGACTTATAGAGGCACATATTAATGGTCAAAGGGAAATAACCATTCTCACTGCCACCAACTGAGAAGGTTATTTCCCTTTGACGGGGGTGTTTTTCCTACCTCGGAGGAATTTCTTGTTTTTCTAAAAAGCTATGTCTGAGAAAAAAGTAACACTCTACCTTTATTTTTTTTTTATCTTTACAAGATATAAAAACAAAATCAACTTACCAAATCTGTTGAGGCCAGTTGTGGAGTTGTGTTAGCGTCACTGCTGCCGCTGCTGCTGGTCGCCATAGTTTGGTTATTTTCACCACCCACACTTGTAAAGTCGAAGAGACATTCAAGACTTAGCCCCAGAAGAAGCTTATTTATACCCCCTCTGTGACCGCATCACCGCCCTATTCTAACTACGCGTTTCTATTTTTAGGTGCTGACCAACCAACATGTTCTAACATGTTTAGGTCTTGCGTCTCTGTGGTGCAATACTCAGGCGTAAGCACCCAGAAGAACTTTTTTTTATACCCCCGCATCACACCCGTGTCTTACTACGCGATTCTATTTTTAGGTGCTGACCAACCAACATGGTCTAACATGTAAGGTCTTGCGTCTCTGTGGTGCAATACTCAGGCGTAAACACCCAGAAGAACTTTTTTTATACCCTTTTTTGACCGCATCACACTAGTGTCTAACTACGCGTTTCTATTTTTAGGTGCTGACCAATCAACATGTTTTTACATGTAAGGTCTTGCGTCTCTGTGGTGCAATACTCAGGCGTGAGCAGTCTCTAACCTAACATTAGGTATGACTGACTGTAGAACAACTCGTGTTCGGTGTAATTATAACACCTACATAAAACCATTAGACAGCACACACAACCAACAATAGGACATTCAACAACATCAACAATAACAAAACAAAACAACAACAACAAAAATAACACACAAACAATTAAAATAAAAAATAAAAAAGTTTTGCAACGAGTTTGTTCAACTCTTTTGAGAAAAAGTGGTTGGTCCTGATAAGGACCGGGGGTAGAATCTCGTTGTCGGTGGGTGCTGTGGTCGGGTTGTGTGGAAGTTTTAGAAGATGACCCTGAAAATATATTTTAAAACATTAAGTATTAATAAAAAAATAAAAAAATAAAATAAAAAACACGGTTTTTATTTTTAACACTAATTTCTTATTTATTTACAACTATCAACCCACCTTGGTTTGTTTTGTTTAATCAGTTTTTTCTTCTGCGTCTAGAAGTAGTTGTTCAATACAAAAAGCAACCACGGACGACGTAACCTCATCAACATTCAAAACGCGTTTTAAGGCTGTTTCTGTGTACAACCCAACACGTTCTTCGTTTGTGAGCATAAGACAGCTGTGACCTAGCTGATTTCCTTGATTTAGCTCACAGCCTTCACAAAGTTCGTAACTCAGGTTACAGATGTTTGTCCACATCAAACTAAAAAAAAGCCGAGTATGAACACGACCTGTAACTTGGTTTACAAAACGATGCATCTTTTTTGGTTCGAAAAAGTTTTATCTAACTGACGCTGTTCAAAGCTAGGGGTCGGTATAAATACTCTTGCTGCTGGTGTCTAACTAAAAACAACGCCCCTCCCACACCACTGGTACAAAGTGTGTGTGTGTCCAATCCTCACCCGGGGTACTCTTTCACTCGCTTGCTCTCTCTCTCTCTATCCCTCTGTCTCTATCTCTCTCTCTCTCTCTCTCTCTCTCTCTCTCTCTCTCTCTCTCTCTCTCTCATACATACACACACTTACACCTACCTCCCAATTCCTCTCCCCCGCTCCCTCGGTCTCTCACTCTCTTTTTTAACTAACTAGTGCTTACCTGAGTTTGTTAGTTGTCTTCTACACCGCTCTCAGGGTCATCGTCTCGCACCGCTTGTAGGTTGTGCACATACACTTCAACCCATCCATCGTCATCAAAATCATCATTACCATCATCATCATGGTCTGAATCTATGCCGCTATCGTTGCCACTACCCACAAAGAGGTGAGGATTATTTTGGAAATAGCGCACTGGCCAAAACACATCCCTGACATAGGGTATGAGGTTGTTCTTGATGTCCTGCAAACGGGTATTGGAATATCCAATTCCCCCAAACAGCACATCGACGGATCGATCTCCCCACATCCGCATCAAATCTCCCTCATCGTCTGTACAACAGGTGTGGATGGCCCAGGGATCGACAAAGAAACATCCAGGACAATCAGTTTTTGCAAAATTCTTGCACAAATCGAACACCTGTTCTACACGGGTACAGGTCCAAACATCCATGGTTTTTTGTATGTTTTACCAAAATGGCTGTGGGGTAGCTATCTGAGTCTAGTTGATACAGCTTTTATATTTGTATATCAGTTCCCATCCCCCCCCCCCTTCTCACCGGTCGAGCTAACTTCCACGCCCACCCCACACCATTTTTAATTAAGCGTTGTTGACTATGAATGTAGATGTAAATGCTTGTATAACTGTGTTTTAATTTTAGTGTTATTTGTTGTTTTAGTGATTTTTCACTACCTATTTTATTCATGTTTTTATTATTTAGTTAGTGGAAGAATCTTTTGTAATGTATCTTTGATGGTGTATGCTTTTAATTAAGCGTTGTTGACTATGAATGTAGATGTAAATGCTTGTATAACTGTGTTTTAATTTTAAATGTGTCAAGCGCAAAGAGCATAATTGTAAAGTTATGATGTTGCGCTATATAAATGCTCATTTATTATTATTATTATTATTGTCTGGTACTAATCTAAGCAATAAAACCTAAGCAAAACCTCGATAGGGAAACCACGTCCTATTAAACTTCTCTAACCACTGACCACCTCTGGTGGTTTATCGGAGAGGGGCCTCCGCGAAGAGCAGGGGTACCATTTTAATTGCCTTATCCTAACACCTCTGATAGTTATTAGCACCATAAAAAAGAGAGAGCTCCGCAAAGCGCAGAGAAAGTGTGTGTGAATGTGTGTGTGTGTGGTTTTCTTCCTCACAGGCTTGTGAAGGAAACCATTTGGACCACTCTTGGTAGAAGTCTTTTTTAAAGTCTGGTTTGATAGCTTCTTCAAAGGATGGGGTAGAGAGAACCATGTACAGGGAGTCCGTGTCCATTTCACAAAGTTGGTAATCGTCCCGGGGCAAAAACTTGTCTACCAAGTCAAAGTGCTGTATTATAAAATTGTAAATCGTTTAACCCCAGAATATTTATATTCCAAACTGCCGGTCCTGGTTTCCGATGTAAATCCTTACCACAGACGACGCCCTCTTGAACGTAAGTTTCCATTGTGCAGAAGTGAGTTATATAAATCTTCATTTTTTCCTTCAACGACAGCTTTGTGGAATAATCTTCCAGAAAATATACAACAAACGCAGTCAGTTGGTGAATTTAAAAGGTATTTGACCGATGGAGATGTTGTTGTTCCACCGTATTATTATTTAGGCAACCGCCAGGGACAGGTACTTCACAGCAGGTTGAGATTAAACATGAGCGATTTGCAACAAGACTTAGTTAACCGACACCTCTCTGATAATCTAGAATGTACGTGTGGAGCATGCCCGGAAGATTCTGAACATTTCTTATTACACTGTCCAAAATTTAAAGAACATAGAACCATTTTATTCAATAGTCTGCCAACACACGTTCTGGACTGCAAAACACTCTTGTTTGGAAATACTGATCTAACTATATCTTTGAACACGAAAATATTCTCTGTTGTACAAGACTATGTTATGTTAACTAATCGCTTCGGCTGATATTATATTAACTGTGCAATTGATGTAGCCAGGCATTCTCTCCCTCCCTCTCTCTCTCTCCCTCTCCCTCTCTCTCTCTCTCTCTCTCTCTCTCTCTCTCTCTCTCTCTCTCTCTCTCTCTTTACCCTATTTGTATAAAATATAATTAAAGATTATCAAGATAAGTGTTGAAGCTATCACTTGTTCGCCATGTTTTGCTATCTGAATGTGTATTGATTATAAGTTCAAGAACGTGTCCATAAGCAATCTGCTTGTTAACGTTCTCAATGTTGTTATTGTTTGAAACGTGTGTATGAGAATTTGAATAAACACGCTTAAACCAAAGTGGAACTGCAACATTCGCACCTTGGTCTACTGGTAGACGAAAAAAAAAACCAATCTGCAGACACATAAAAAGAAGGTCTAAGTTGTTGTAGACCGAGGGTGTTTATTTAGAACGGTAACAGTCTACGTCGGACCTTCTTGACACTGTCTTCAAATCAGTTTCTTTATATGACCATGAAGAAACCACATCAGCTAAGATGAAGGTGTTGAAGACAACAAAAAAATGACACTGACAAAAGTTTTTATTTTTTAATTCATCTGCTACATTTTTTTGTTTGTTTTAAAGAAAAAAACAAACAATGTCAAGGTTTTGATATGTCGGAAGTTGTCCACTTTGTTTGGAGGTTACATGAACCATTATTCGAGTTGTTCATACAAAATAAATAGAAATATGACATCTTCAACCCGTTTTCCTTTTTTTAGTATCACGTTTTTGTTGTTGTTGAAATCTTGATCGAGTCTTACCTTTGTTTCCAAATCCTCCCTCTGTGTTTACACGGGTTTGGGACCGTTATGACATCTCTGTCAAAACCACATTAGGGACTTGGCTCTTGAATGATAGGTCATGATTATTTACAAAAAGAAAAAACAAAACAACACCAGTCAGTTACATGAGAAGGGGTTGGAGGGAGCTTCTAGTTGAGGGTGGGCTTGAGCATTTCCACTTCAAACAGTTTCTCTGTCAGCGGGGTCAACTTTTCAAAAACAAAGAGTCATTTAAAAAAGTTTTTTTTGTGTGTCCTTTTCTTGTCTGTGAAAGATACATCCGTGTGGTTGGGAATGTTGGTACAGTGGTGTTCAAAAACTCTGTTCCCTTGTCAGTTTGCACTTTAAAAGGTTTTGTGTCCTAAATCCATAATACTTTTAAAAGCTGACAACAACATCGCTCCTGTTTTGTTTTTCAGCGTTTTTTTTTTTAAACGAGGGTATACAGGGTTTTTTTACGACGGAGAACGATGACATCAATAATAACAAGTCGCATAAGGCGAAAATACAATATTTAGTCAAGTAGCTGTCGAACTCACAGAATGAAACTGAACGCAACGCAACGCAGCAAGACCGTATACTCGTAGCATCGTCACTCCACCGCCCGTGGCAAAGGCAGTGCACGTGGAATTGACAAGAAGAGCGGGGTATTCGTTGCGCTGAGAAGGATAGCACGCTTTTCTGTACCTCTCTTCGTTTTAACTTTCTGAGCGTGTTTTTAATCCAAACATATCATATCTATATATTTTTGGAATCAGGAACCGACAAGGAATAAGATGAAAGTGTTTTTAAATTGATTTCGAAAAAAAAAATTGATAATAATTTTTATATATTTAATTTTCAGAGCTTGTTTTTAATCCAAATATAACATATTTATATGTTTTTGGAATCAGCAAATGATGGAGAATAAGATAAACGTAAATTTGGATCGTTTTATAAATTTTTATTTTTTTTTACAAATTTCAGATTTTTAATGACCAAAGTCATTAATTAATTTTTAAGCCACCAAGCTGAAATGCAATACCGAACCCCGGGCTTCGTCGAAGAGTACTTGACCAAAATTTCAACCAATTTGGTTGAAAAATGAGGGCGTGACAGTGCCGCCTCAACTTTCACGAAAAGCCGGATATGACGTCATCAAAGACATTTATCAAAAAAATGAAAAAAACGTTCGGGGATTTCATACCCAGGAACTCTCATGTCAAATTTCATAAAGATCGGTCCAGTAGTTTAGTCTGAATCGCTCTACACACACACACACACGCACGCACACACACACACACACACACATGCACGCACATACACCACGACCCTCGTTTCGATTCCCCCTCGATGTTAAAATATTTAGTCAAAACTTGACTAAATATAAAAAGTATAACCATTCGTTTCACAGAAGTATAAAAACAGCACCTGTTAAAGTTTGCCTCGCTAACAAAGAAACAACGAAGAAGTTTGGTAAGTTTTGTACGAACAACCCCAAAAGAAAACACCCAAAGGTAGGCTACAGTTTGGTGATCGTGTGAGACTAAGTAAAACACGGCGACTCTTTAAAAGAGGTTATTTACCTACGTGGACAGAATAATTATTTACAGTTAGCAGTGTGTTGAAAACAACTCCAGTGACCTATAAGCTGAAAGACGATCACGCAGAAGAACTACATGGTAGTGTTTTACAAAGAAGAACTACAAAAAAGTAGGAGAGAAAGAAAATGTATTGTATTGACAAAGTACTAAAAAGAACGACTTGGTAAGGGAGAAAAAAGAGCGTATTTAGTACTTTGGTTTGGGTACCCAACGTCATTTGACACATGGATTTCAGCTGCTAGCCTTAGACAGTATTCAGAGTAGTTATGGCTGAGGACGCCTTGTCTGCTAAAGATACGACTGTGAATACTAACGTCTTAGAAGAGCCAACTACTGATACCAAGAGCTTCTCTTGCTTGTGGCGTGTTTTTTGGTTGCCTGTATGATTCACTGCTTTTTTTATAAACTCACTAAACCAGCTCTTGGTTGCTGTAAGTCTTACTCACTATGTAAGGTTTTATTACACCAAAAGTAGCACAAAAAAAGAAAAAAAGTACGTGTTAATTTACTCAAAAATATCTCGCTATGGATGAGTCCCGAGTTGCTAAGAATTTTTGAAAACAGATGTCACCCAACAACCTATCACAGGACCTGGTCACTTTGGTGGAAAGGTTATGTTGGATTTACATAAAGATTTTATTCCTCTCGCATCGCTTGCCACATCGACCCCTATTGAATTTAACATAAGTGGTGGAGGAAGTGAATATCTGGATTTGACAAATACATTTTTGTCTATTCGAGCTAAAGTGACTCAAGGTAACGGTGCCCCACTACCCGCCGACATAGATGTGGCTCCAGTAAATCTGTGGTTGCATTCTCTTTTTTCTCAGGTGGAAGTGTCTCTTAATCAAAACTCTGGTATGATGGGTCGACTACATGTGTCTGTTATGACCCAGGGTCGTTTTTTGCTTAATGGTGTGGATGTAAAACTTCGACTCATTCTACCAACAACAACAAAAACAGTTTTAATGTGATGCTCCATGGATTAACCCTGCTTACCTAACGGTGGTTACACACGCCTCTTTGTTTGTCAGAAAAGCAAAACTAAATCCAGCTGTAAGTCTTGTTCACGCAAAAGCCCTAGAGAGGTCCACAGCCAAATACCCTCTAAAAAGAGTAGTTATGAAATCTTACGGGGATCCCGCGTGGAAACCTTAGTGCTGTTTTAGACAATTTGTTTCTCAGGCAGCTACCAACACGCGTTGTAGTAGGACTAGTAGAGAGCGCTGCGTTTAACGGTAGCTACAACAAACCCACAAAAAAACAAAAAAAATCCATTCAACTTTAAAACCCACAACTTGAATTTTCTCTGCCCCTATGTTGATGGAAAAACAAGTCCCTGCAAAACCACTAACACTAGACTTTGAAAACAGACATTATGTGAGAAGTTTCTTTAGTTTGACCATAGGAACAGGGGTGGGTGTTGGTGACGTCGGTAACAGAATTGTCTATGAAGACTACCTCGGAGGCTGTACGCTGTATGTATTCGACTTGTCACCGTCAATGTTGGATGGAGATCAGCTTGAGTTGGTGCGCTGTGGGGGTTTGCGTCTGGAACTAAAGTTTAGTGTACCCCTGGCAGAGTCTGTTCACGTTATTGTGTATAATTCCATCTCACACGGCATTAAGTCTCAGGAAACATGAATACACGCATGCAGGAAAAAAAAAATATGGGTAGCGCCGTATGTATGGCAGCTCGCTTTCCCCGGGGAGAATGCAGCCCGAATTTCCATGAGGGTAACATCACTGGACTGTAAATCTTATCCATCCATCCATCCATCCATCCATACAGAAATGGACTCGTTGCTAGAAATTGCTCGGAGTAGGCAGGTTATCACTGATTTTACATCATGAATGGACTAGAGATCTCTCGCCTACTGTTAAGACACCCCGTGGCAAGACGGTCGTTTATGGGTGTTTAACAAGAAACAATTAACAAGTGGCTCTATCCCATCTCCCCCCTTTCCCCTATCCCATCTCCCCTCTTCCCCCGTCGCGATATAACCTTGAATGGTTGAAAACGACGTTAAACACCAAATAAAGAAAGAAAGAAAGAAAGAAGTTTATGGGTGTTTACGCCAGAGACCAACTTCCTTCTGAGATAAATTTACTCCACCCCTCGTCTTACGTCATAAACACAGACCCAGCGCATAAGGTTGGATCTCATTGGGTTGGTGTGTATTATGATGGTCAGGGGAATATTGAATATTTTGATAGTTTTGTTTTAAAACCGAATCACAAAGACATTGAAG
Organism: Littorina saxatilis; assembly: GCF_037325665.1. Lineage (NCBI taxonomy): Eukaryota > Metazoa > Mollusca > Gastropoda > Littorinimorpha > Littorinidae > Littorina > Littorina saxatilis. The sequence continues at coordinate 23,590,575 of NC_090250.1, read as the reverse complement.
GTTTTTTGTTGTTGTTGCGTCATTGTGGTAGTTATAAAACCAACGAACAGGTATTACAGGGGATGTCAAGTTCTACTTGTGATTTGATTGCAATGTATTGCAGCATCAAAAAGAGTCAAGGTACAAGGCTCCGTCACAGCATTTCTATTTTTAACCCCCAAAACCCTACTGTAAATGGTCGTAAGCTCATAGCACTTTTTCAGAGACGCAAGTCTAAACCTGTTGTTGTAAAAATAGTAACTGATGTCATAGTGCAAGGAGGTTATGTATAAAGGTGGTTTTGACTAATTTTTTTATTTTTTTTACTAAATACCCTGATCGAGCCACAAGACAACACCGCCTACTCTACACTACAGTCTATAAAGACAGTTTCCTAGAAGTAAAAGTTGTTTTTCACTTTTGTTGTTGATGTTGCTGAGAACGACAAAAGAGATGGTTGACGAGGAAGAGCCTCTGTTTAGTTCACCGCTACCCGAACCTGATATGTTTCCTTTGGGTCGAAAACTTGTGAAAAATCACATCAGACACTACATCACCCAAGGAAACAGAAACAAGTCGCGTAAGGCGAAAATACAATATTTAGTCAAGTAGCTGTCGAACTCACAGAATGAAACTGAACGCAACGCAACGCAGCAAGACCGTATACTCGTAGCATCGTCACTCCACCGCCCGTGGCAAAGGCAGTGCACGTGGAATTGACAAGAAGAGCGGGGTATTCGTTGCGCTAAGAAGGATAGCACGCTTTTCTGTACCTCTCTTCGTTTTAACTTTCTGAGCGTGTTTTTAATCCAAACATATCATATCTATATATTTTTGGAATCAGGAACCGACAAGGAATAAGATGAAAGTGTTTTTAAATTGATTTCGAAAAAAAAAATTGAATAATAATTTTTATATATTTAATTTTCAGAGCTTGTTTTTAATCCAAATATAACATATTTATATGTTTTTGGAATCAGCAAATGATGGAAAATAAGATAAACGTAAATTTGGATCGTTTTATAAATTTTTATTTTTTTTTACAAATTTCAGATTTGTAATGACCAAAGTCATTAATTAATTTTTAAGCCACCAAGCTGAAATGCAATACCGAACCCCGGGCTTCGTCGAAGAGTACTTGACCAAAATTTCAACCAATTTGGTTGAAAAATGAGGGCGTGACAGTGCCGCCTCAACTTTCACGAAAAGCCGGATATGACGTCATCAAAGACATTTATCAAAAAAATGAAAAAAACGTTCGGGGATTTCATACCCAGGAACTCTCATGTCAAATTTCATAAAGATCGGTCCAGTAGTTTAGTCTGAATCGCTCTACACACACACACACACGCACGCACACACACACACACACACACACACGCACGCACATACACCACGACCCTCGTTTCGATTCCCCCTCGATGTTAAAATATTTAGTCAAAACTTGACTAAATATAAAAACAGACGTGTGCGACCAAGTCAAAGAGGGGTGGCCTTGGACAGTAAAGAATTTACTCACCTGATCAAAGTCCGAGAAAGACTGTTGAAGCGACTTAAAACACAAACAGAAGTTGTAGCTATAGAAGTTAAAACAAGTCGCGTAAGGCGAAAATACAATATTTAGTCAAGTAGCTGTCGAACTCACAGAATGAAACTGAACGCAATGCCATTTTACTCGTAGCATCGTCAGGCCACCGCTCATGGCAAAGGCAGTGAAATTGACAAGAAGAGCGGGGTAGTAGTTGCGCTCAGAAGGATAGCACGCTTTTCTGTACCTCTCTTTGTTTTAACTTTCTGAGCGTGTTTTTAATCCAAACATATCATATCTATATGTTTTTGGAATCAGGAACCGACAAGGAATAAGATGAAAGTGTTTTTAAATTGATTTGGACAATTTAATTTTGATAATAATTTTTATATATTTAATTTTCAGAGCTTGTTTTTAATCCGAATATAACATATTTATATGTTTTTGGAATCAGCAAATGATGGAGAATAAGATAAACGTAAATTTGGATCGTTTTATAAATTTTTATTTTTTTTTACAATTTTCAGATTTTTAATGACCAAAGTCATTAATTAATTTTTAAGCCACCAAGCTGAAATGCAATACCGAAGTCCGGGCTTCGTCGAAGATTACTTGACCAAAATTTCAACCAATTTGGTTGAAAAATGAGGGCGTGACAGTGCCGCCTCAACTTTCACGAAAAGCCGGATATGACGTCATCAAAGACATTTATCACAAAAATGAAAAAAACGTTCGGGGATTTTATACCCAGGAACTCTCATGTCAAATTTCATAAAGATCGGTCCAGTAGTTTAGTCTGAATCGCTCTACACACACACACACACACACACACGCACACACGCACACACGCACACACGCACATACACCACGACCCTCGTTTCGATTCCCCCTCGATGTTAAAATATTTAGTCAAAACTTGACTAAATATAACAAGTCGCGTAAGGCGAAAATACAATATTTAGTCAAGTAGCTGCCATTTTTCAGCAAGACCGTATACTCGTAGCATCGTCAGTCCACCGCTCATGGCAAAGGCAGTGAAATTGACAAGAAGAGCGGGGTAGTAGTTGCGCTAAGAAGGATAGCACGCTTTTCTGTGCCTCTCTTTGTTTTAACTTTCTGAGCGTGTTTTTAATCCAAACATATCATATCTATATGTTTTTGGAATCAGGAACCGACAAGGAATAAGATGAAAGTGTTTTTAAATTGATTTGGACAATTTAATTTTGATAATAATTTTTATATATTTAATTTTGAGAGCTTGTTTTTAATCCGAATATAACATATTTATATGTTTTTGGAATCAGGAAATGATGGAGAATAAGATAAACGTAAATTTGGATCGTTTTATAAATTTTTGTTTTAGTTTTACAATTTTCAGATTTTTAATGACCAAAGTCATTAATTAATTTTAAGCCACCAAGCTGAAATGCAATACCGAAATCCGGGCTTCGTCGAAGATTACTTGACCAAAATTTCAACCAATTTGGTTGAAAAATGAGGGCGTGACAGTGCCGCCTCAACTTTCACGAAAAGCCGGATATGACGTCATCAAAGACATTTATCAAAAAAATGAAAAAAAAGTATGGGGATTTCATACCCAGGAACTCTCATGTCAAATTTCATAAAGATCGGTCCAGTAGTTTAGTCTGAATCGCTCTACACACACACACACACAGACACACAGACACACACGCACGCACATACACCACGACCCTCGTTTCGATTCCCCTCGATGTTAAAATATTTAGTCAAAACTTGACTAAATATAAAAACACCAGACGTGTCAGAAGAGCCGAGAAGAAAAAGAAACAAGTCGCGTAAGGCGAAAATACAATATTTAGTCAAGTAGCTGTCGAACTCACAGAATGAAACTGAACGCAATGCCATTTTTCAGCAAGACCGTATACTCGTAGCATCGTCAGTCCACCGCTCATGGCAAAGGCAGTGAAATTGACAAGAAGAGCGGGGTAGTAGTTGCGCTAAGAAGGATAGCACGCTTTTCTACCTCTCTTTGTTTTAACTTTCTGAGCGTGTTTTTAATCCAAACATATCATATCTATATGTTTTTGGAATCAGGAACCGACAAGGAATAAGATGAAAGTGTTTTTAAATTGATTTGGACAATTTAATTTTGATAATAATTTTTATATATTTAATTTTCAGAGTTTGTTTTTAATCCGAATATAACATTTATATGTTTTTGGAATCAGCAAATAATGGAGAATAAGATAAATGTAAATTTGGATCGTTTTATAAATTTTTATTTTGTTTTACAATTTTCAGATTTTTAATGACCAAAGTCATTAATTAGTTTTTAAGCCACCAAGCTGAAATGCAATACCGAAGTCCGGGCTTCGTCGAAGATTACTTGACCAAAATTTCAACCAATTTGGTTGAAAAATGTGGGCGTGACAGTGCCGCCTCAACTTTCACGAAAAGCCGGATATGACGTCATCAAAGACATTTATCAAAAAAATGAAAAAAAAGTATGGGGATTTCATACCCAGGAACTCTCATGTCAAATTTCATAAAGATCGGTCCAGTAGTTTAGTCTGAATCACTCTACACACACACACAGACACACACACACACACGCACACACACACGCACATACACCACGACCCTCGTTTCGATTCCCCCTCGATGTTAAAATATTTAGTCAAAACTTGACTAAATATAAAAAGAAGAAACACCAACAGACGAACTACCTCACACACCTGTCTAACACTCGGAGAGCAGCAATCTGTTTGAAAACCGCGACCAGGAATCGGGTGGTATGTCTACCTTCAACAGCCTCGGGTACTATAATCCAACAATGGATGTGAAATACGAAAGTCGCCCCACGTCAAGTTATGTTAGTCCCTAAGACAAACAACCAAACTAGTACCTGGTTATAAAAAAACCCATCTAAAGTAGATAAGTGTAAAACAAACAAGGTGGTGTTGTATATAAAAAAACCACTATCATTGACAATCATGTTTTGGATTTTGTTTTTCTTTTAATGTATGTGTGCGCAAAATTTTAATTTTATTTTAGATTTTTAATATTCAAAAGACTGCTGTCACTTTTATAATAAAATGATCATATTGGAAAAGTTAATAACTATGTGTCTGTATAACTCTTGAATGCTAGCGTGAGCAGTTTATGTATTGATTGTTACTTTTAACATCTGACTTTTACCTTCTTGTTTGGAAGTACTTGTGTAAAACGTGCGCGCATGTGTGTGTGTGTGTGTTTGTGTGTGTGTGAGTGTGTGCGTGTGTGTGTGTGTGTGTGTGTGTGTGTGTGTGTGTGTGTTTGCAGTTACATTTAATTTCCACCACACATATACCCCTACCTCTTACATAGTCTATCAACAACAAAACACCGCAACAACGAAGAAAATAAATAACAAAAACAAAATAACACCTATGTTATCTGGTGTACCTATCAAAACCTTGTACGTGAACCCCGCTGCCGGCAATCAAACACCCCACGGGGGACAATTACTGTCATTACTCCAACCGCGATAAGCATCCACCTGCAATAAGCACCAACAAGTCGCGTAAGGCGAAAATACAATATTTAGTCAAGTAGCTGTCGAACTCACAGAATGGCAAAGGCAGTGCCCGTGGAATTGACAAGAAGAGCGGGGTATTCGTTGCGCTAAGAAGGATAGCACGCTTTTCTGTACCTCTCTTCGTTTTAACTTTCTGAGCGTGTTTTTAATCCAAACATATCATATCTATATATTTTTGGAATTAGGAACCGACAAGGAATAAGATGAAAGTGTTTTTGAATTGATTTCGAAAAAAAAAATTTGATAATAATTTTTATATATTTAATTTTCAGAGCTTGTTTTTAATCCAAATATAACATATTTATATGTTTTTGGAATCAGCAAATGATGGAGAATAAGATAAACGTAAATTTGGATCGTTTTATAAATTTTTATTTTTTTTTACAATTTTCAGATTTTTAATAACCAAAGTCATTAATTAATTTTTAAGCCACCAAGCTGAAATGCAATACCGAACCCCGGGCTTCGTCGAAGATTACTTGACCAAAATTTCAACCAATTTGGTTGAAAAATGAGGGCGTGACAGTGCCGCCTCAACTTTCACGAAAAGCCAGATAATTATGACGTCATCAAAGACATTTATCAAAAAAATGAAAAAAACGTTCGGGGATTTCATACCCAGGAACTCTCATGTCAAATTTCATAAAGATCGGTCCAGTAGTTTAGTCTGAATCGCTCTACACACACACACACACAGACAGACAGACGCACATACACCACGACCCTCGTTTCGATTCCCCCTCGATGTTAAAATATTTAGTCAAAACTTGACTAAATATAATAACAAAAAAGGCCGGGGAGCAGTAATCATGTCATTACCCCAGCTGGAGTGGTCATTAGTACCGAGCACCCTGTCTGTACAGGCACATGAAATCACATGACAAAATATAAAACTCAATAAACCGTTTAAACGCAATCCCTCTTTGTCACTACTTAAACACAGGCACCTTAACCTATAACCTTCTATCAAATACGGCTGCGGGCTGCGGAGGTCAGGTTCGTGCGCGTTCCTTACTACTGTTATTTTGATGTCTGTTTAGAATAGCAGAGATACTATACTTTACAAAGCAGCTCAGCATAGGATTCTCGAATAATAACAATTAACCGTTGCGCGTATGCTTTGCAGGGGAAATTGGCAGCAAGTCCCGGGGACAGCAGTTGACATGTCAAGTCGTGGCGTGTTGTATCGCGTGACCGTTTTTTTCTGGCACCGACCCGTAACACGCGTTTCTCACAGACCCACCCGGTTCTTTTTTAAGTCGTAATTCTCTTTTTTTAGTCTAACCTGTTTGCACTCTGAACACCCTTTTCGCCACCCCACCCCAACCCCCAAAACTCCCTACTCTTGTATTCTACCTGTACAGCTGAGGCGATTGGACGGTTATCTGTTCATGGCGACCCACGTGTCTCCTTGGCTAGCACTTCCTGGTTGTAGATGGTGTATACTACCCGCGCTGGAGCAGAGTTTGTCGTCATTATCTGCAGGTGGCGAGTTTGGCGTGGAAGGCTCAGGACGTGTGGTGCTGTCTTTTGAGGCTTTGATTGACGATTCGGTGTGTGTGGCGCCTCTCCCTAGCCCTGCGAGCAGTGTCGATTTTGGGACAGGTCAGTGAATGAACAGAGTTAATGTTGTTGTTTTGTTTGTTTGTTTTGTTTGTGTGTGTGTGTGTGTGTGTGTGTGTGTGTGTGTGTGTGTGTGTGTGTGTGTGTGTGTGTGAGGGAGGGGTGGGTGGGTGGTGATGGGGTTGTGCTTGCCGGAAGGATACATTTGGTATTTACAAGTTTGTTCATATTTCAGAAACAACAGTATTTATCGACTATGACGTCACCAATATCACATTATTTTGTTTGTTAAACTCTTAGAATGTCAGCATCACGCATGGTGAATGAAAAGCAAGTGAGTACTGTTGCCACGTCAGGGACGTTTTTTCCAATTTAAACCCTTTCATTTTTATAAACTTACAAATCTTTCATCTTTGGTCCCAGATTGTCACGTATGGGGAAATCTCAGCACAATTCTGAGTTAATAAGAGCATTATGAACATTATTTTTATGGCAAATAATGTCTAATTTTGTGTGCGAATGCCACGTCAATGACGCTGGAATTACGCTTCTTTTTTTCCGAGAAAGTTTATGGAGATCAGTTTTAAATTCAGAAAGACTTGTATCTTGGCAACAGCACGATCATTATAGTGATCGACTGACCGAGCGGAGATATATAGTGGTAAGGTGTCCGCTCTGTCTAAGAAACTCTATATGACGAAGAATTTTGTTTTTCAAAAGCAAAAAAAAAAAAAGGTTTGTTTTGTTTGTTCCCATGTTAAATAATTAATGTGCTGCATCATAGTTTTGTTGATAAATGCTGCTTCTAGCACAGGGACTCGTAATTCACGCGGCTTAGTTGCGGACTATACTTCAGTTATGACTGACTCGGAATGGAATCGGTGACTCATAAGCACTGTTGTGCCAATCTTCGATCAAAGCAACGTTTTTGAATTCACTCGATTGCCATTCAGTTAGCTTCCTTGCCCTTTCTCTATCGGGATATTCTCATAACTTTTGCTGGAGAGTGTTCGCCGACGTAATTTGTCACTCCCCTCCCCCCGTTTCTCTCTCGCTCGATCACTCCCTACCTACTCCCCTACCTGCATGTGTTGGTATGATCAAACAAGTGCATATAGGGAGCAGCCGGGTTGGTATGTTTTCAGGTAAAAAAAAAAAAAAAGATACTTGTATCCCATATAAAGCCTGGATGCACGCGATAGAGTTTGGTTCATAATGGTGTTGACTAAATAAAAAGAGTAATATATTCTGGTGCTAGGGAAAAAAAACCATGCCGCCTTTTATACTGAGTCTCCAAATTGTATGCACTGAGGTATTTTCAATCTGCGTTTATCCGGAAAAAGAGACATGCAATACTCGAAACTGAACACCCACTTGTACAGTGGACGCCGCTTAATAAAACCGCGGTTAATAGAGCCAGCCGCTTATAAAAGCCGATTTCAGACGGTCCGGATTTATCACTATATCTTATGTATTAGAAAAAGCCGGTTAATAAAACCAACCCGCCGCTTATTAAAGCCAGTTTTCTCAGAGAAATCACGTAGTTTGTGACTAAAACTCACATTATCTTGTTCTGATGTGGAAGACGACCAACAAACAAACACTCATAAAATCGTTCTTCTCTGACGAGTAATGGTTCGTGACGGTGACAGTGAAATTATTGATGTACCGAAGTGATCAAAGTACACGTACATGTACATAATTAAAACAAAAGTTCAACATCCTTCGTGAAGTTTTGTTTAGATTCAAACAAGTGTAAATGACGAAAGAAAGTGACTGAGTGACGTAAACAAAAGAGATTTTTTTTTCTTTCCAAAAATGACGTATTCCTGGACCGCCGGTTAATAAATCCGCCGCTTATTAAAGCCATTTTTCGTCGGTCCAGAAGTGGTTTTATTAAGCGGCGACCACTGTACTTGGTTGTATGCCTGAATTATGCCCCTCCACAAAATCAGTCTCTTCACAACGGTCTGTGCATTGTTCGCTGCGCGTCTAAATTTCCCCTGTGTTCCCTGCCAGCGCGCGATTTAGAGCCATTTTGAAAAAATTATTAAAAATCAACAACACAAGATAACCTTACATACCTTTATGTTTTTGCAAAGTTTGGAACTTACTCTTTTAGAAAATATATGAAACATTTGAAAGTACATACCTTTTGTTGTCTTCATATCCAGGCAAAATATCCAATTTGAAGCAAAACAAAAAAACTTTCTACGTCATGGGTTCATCATACACAATGTCATGATCGACACTTGCATTGCCCGAATCATCACCCAAATGATCGTCCATTGGCACAAACTCGTCACCAGAATCTAAAATATCATCTCCACTATCATCATCACTGAGGTCAAGATCAGAACCGTACTGAATAACAAGTTCTAGCACTCTTTTCAAGTTACTACGTCTCAGCAGAACGATCCGCCATCTTGGAAAAGTCAAAACACGTGGGTCGCACACCGTCAACAAAATTTAATAAATTTATCCCAACAATTGAAGGGAAGGAACTGTTTACAGTGAATGGTACCACTGTAGACAGATAGAAGTTCATTGCAGGGGTTGTTTCCCTTGGTCAGCAGGACCGTTTACACCATTAAAAATTCGTGATATCCGTCGGAACTCAAGTACCGGCACGCAGCCAACGCTAAACACAAGTGTCGGAATTCCAGTTCCGACACGCAGCGAACGTTTTTTTGCTTGCCTGCAACATTTTTCCTTGAGTGGTGTTAGTGTTGTGTTTTACGCCAAAGTCTTCCCCACTTCTACACCTTCGCTGCACAACTTTCCTCTGCAACTCAAGACTCAAATATTTTACTGTCCTTATAAAAACAAGATAAATATTGCCGTGTAAAAGCAGAATTAGGAAGCAAGTCCATGAAACGTAGTTTCGAGAAAAGCGACTTTTTGTGTTTGCATCGCAAAGCAAAGCTTTAAATGCTATCTTGTTTTACTGATGAAATGTAGGGCAGTGTTTTGCGTTTCTGTTATGAATATCAAAGCCCACATTTGATTCATCACTTAGAAATAATGATTTGTGTAGACTTAACAGGGCTCCCCACGGACGCCCCTCCTAGTGCGTCCCGGGATCCCCACTTTTAAATTTTAGAGGATCCATGGACCCCCACTGCAGTATTTTAGAGGGTCCCAAAGGTCCAAAAGCCGAAGAGTCCCAGTGTACTTATAAAACATTGTGGTCACGTATAGTGTACTGCGAAGTGTCTTTTTCATTGGAATATTCTATGTGGACATGACAATCCAACAACACACACACACACACACGCAAACGCATTCACACACTTTCCATTTGACTTCCTGTCCTTTTTATGTTCATGCCGGGTGTTGTTTTCTCTGTAAACATGTCAGAATGAGATTCCAAATACATGATGTTAAACGTACAAATATAAAAGTATTGGTGTGCGCCCCTCTCTCTTTCTCTCTCTCTCTCTCTGTTTGTGCATCTGTGCTCGGTGTTTTCTTGTGTGTGTGTGTGTGTGTGTGTGTGTGTGTGTGTGTGTGTGTGTGTGTGTGTGTGTGTGTGCGTGCGTGCGTGCGTGCGTGCGTGCGTGCGTGCGTGTGTGTGTGTGTGTATGTGTGTGTGTGTGTGTGAAGTGACCGATTCCCAGAAAACTACAGGAGAGATTCTCATGAAACTTATGATACACATTCTTCGAGACGATATCCCCCAACAGGTTTTTTTCTTACTTTGTTTCGATCAATGACTTTGATGACGTCATATGCGGGATTTAGTGAAAGATGAGGTGGTACTGTGACGACCTCACTTTCGAACCAAATTGATTGACATTTTCGACAAGCAATCTTTGACTCAGTACGGACAGTGGGATTCAATTTCAGATTCGAAGCTTATTAAAAATCAGGTAATGAGTTTCTCCATTAAATTCTAAATATTCTTCATAAAGTTTAAATTTAAGTAAACAAACGCGGTGATATCATGTGAAGCATGTTGTTCGTTGGTATTCATGACTCTAAGTAAATCTTTTACGATCTATCACACGGATATTCTCGATCCGACTTACAACCAGGAAGCTACTCGGTTTTACCAGGTGCACAGACGATTCCTTGTTTTCTGTGTGGTTTATTTTAAGAACACGAACTCTTTTAAAGTAGAGCAAAGCCATTCATCGTGGACCACAGCAGTGTAAGCCTTGGTCGGGTCATTGTGTGCATTTGGCAACAGTTTACCTCCGATTATTTTAATCGGAATGCATAAACAAGTGACAGTAAACTCTGTCAGGGGGGGGGGGGGGGGGTTGTTAGAGAAGAACAATGAAGAGGTAGTGACTCAAACGTCGTCTTGGGATTTCAGTCAAGGCTAACCCAGAATTCCTGAGTGATTGACACAAACTCTTTGGTCCACACATATTTAAGTTTGTTTATTTGCTATGTTTTTTTGGGTGTGTTTTGTGTTTGTTTGTTTTCCTGGGGAAGGAGGGATATCTTTGCCCATTTCTCAATTTTGTGTCTCACCTGAGTTATGGGTGAGTCTTAGAATTCATCTATTTCCGTCCGTCCGTGGAAAAAAACACGTTGAGGTTATCTCGGATGTTTTATGTTTTTCTAGATACACCTTTGAAACTTTGCACACTTTTAGGGTTTGGTTGACCGTCGTCAAATTTTGAGGTCACAGCGGGGTCATGTTTTTTTTTTAATAAGAACTTAACGTAAATGTTACCTCAGATGTTTTTGGAGATAGAGCTTTGACACTTTACACACTTCTAGGGTTTGACAATCTTCCGACTTGACCAAAGATTGATTGACCCTCGTCATGTTTTGGGGTCACAGGGGGTCATATTTGATTCCAATAACTCATTACTCACGATATCTCAGTCGTTTTTGAAGCTAGAGCTTTGATCACTTTGAGGGTTTGATAATTGCCAACATGAGCCTAGTTTGGTTGCCCCCTGTCACATTTTGAGGTCAAAGTGGGGTCATATTCGTAAAAACTTCACGTTGAGGTTTTCTCATTTATTTTGGAGCAAAAGCCTCCAAATTTCACACAACTGTGGGTGTTGATAAACAATAGGCATGACCAAAGCTGGCTTGTTTTCGTCATATTTCAGAGTCACAGCTTGAACATGTTTGCTGGAAATTATTTTCACTACTGAAATATCAACTGAGCTATCAAGAATATAAATGTTGACCTCATCAAGCTATGATGTCATTATTTGATTTGGACACAGCTTAGTGAATGTCTGGTACTTTTAGTCTTGGCTAGACTGTTGGTGATGACATCATATTATGATGTCATAGTGTTAGAAATGAGGTCACGCAAGTATCTGAGTACAAGTTTTCTCTTGGCCAGCCAAAGATTAATTAGGTCAAGAAAATTATGGTTCTTGTAAATAAAAAAAAATAATAATCTCCAAAATGTAGAGGGTGTTGAGTATGAGGCTGATGATGGTGTTGGGAAGGAGGTCAGGGTGCTTTCCAGTTTGTGTATGTGGGGACGTGGGATATTCTCAGGGTTCGATAACTGAATGGATTGAAACAGGTGACATTAGGATCAATTCTGTGTCAGTAAGTCAGACGTGAATGTTCTCTTGAACATAATTTTGTGAAGCTGGAACAGCATTTTTGTTATTTATTTTGAGTTTTTTTGGGGGGTGGGGTGGATGGGAGGGGGGGGGATATACAGTGGCATCCTACTTTCAAGACCTTAAACAAAGATCTGATAACAACATGTCTTAAACAAGTCGCGTAAGGCGAAATTACTACATTTAGTCAAGCTGTGGAACTCACAGAATGAAACTGAACGTAGTCCGCCGCTAGTGCAAAAGGCAGTGAAAGTGACGAGCCTGTTTGGCGCAGTAGCGGTTGCGCTGTGCTTCATAGCACGCTTTACTGTACCTCTCTTCGTTTTAACTTTCTGAGCGTGTTTTTAATCCAAACATATCATATATATATGTTTTTAGAATCAGGAACCGACAAGGAATAAGATGAAATTGTTTTTAAATCGATTTCGGAAAGTGAATTTTGATCATAAGTTTTATATTTTTAATTTTCAGAGCTTGTTTTTAATCCAAATATAACAAATTTATATGGTTTTTTTTAAATCAGAACATGATAAAGAATAAGATGAACGTACATTTGGATAGTTTTATACACAATTTTTTTTGGACAATTTTCAGATTTTTAATGACCAAAGTCATTAATTAATTTTTAAGCCACCAAGCTGAAATGCAATACTGAAGTCCGGCCTTTGTCGAAGATTGCTTGTCCAAAATTTCAATCAATTTGATTGAAAACTGAGGGTGTGACAGTGCCGCCTCAACTTTTACAAAAAGCCGGATGTGACGTCATCAAAGACATTTATCGAAAAATTTAAAAAAACATCCGGGGATATCATTCCCAGGAACTCTCATGTAAAATTTCATAAAGATCGGTCCAGTAGTTTAGTCTGAATCGCTCTACACACACACACACACGCACAGACAGACACACACACTCACACACATACACTACGACCCTCGTCTCGATGCCCCCTCTATGTTAAAACATTTAGTCAAAACTTGACTAAATGTAAAAAGGAGTTTATGAATAGAAAATCTGAGAAAACTGGGTCTTGAAAGGCGGAAGGCCCAATCGGGGATTGGGGTCTTAAAAGGGAGGGAGTCTTCTATGGGGTAGGATGGTTAGGGAAAGTGGGGGGGGGGTCTGATAGGGGAGGGAGTACGTATTATTTTAAGGGACAGGGGGTGTGGGTGTAATTGGAAATGGCGAAGGAGAGTCGTGTAAGCATTTGTTTTTCGTGTTCAATACTTATATTAGGCGTTGGGTACTTAAAAAAATTTCCTTTGCACGCATTGGTCGGCTAACTAGCTTTGGATATATCAAGATGAACTTGCTTTGAGAAGGACAGTGTCTTTGAACAGCATTGTTTCTGTGTTTCATTAATAATCCTGCATATTGACTATTAATGTTTGGACAAAAAGCTTGAATCGTAGTGTGTACCAGGTGAGCGGGTTCCAAGGGGATCTTCAAATAGCTGTTCTTTTCAGGAAACGACATTTATTTTCCTATCGTGATAGCTAGTCATCCTACTGTTGCCTCTTTCTGAGGCATTATGACTGTGATAACTTTCGAATTTAACCATGCAATTTCCGAGAAAAAGTCAATTGAACAACCATCGTTGAATTGTGAGTGTTGATCATTCAACTACTGAGTTGTTTTTATTTGAACAACTTCCTGCCTGCATTTTAATGGCCAACGGGATTTCCTTCCATGAAGATACCCCGGCCAAAACACAGGCATGAGAATTCAAAATTCTTTTTTGTTTAAAGAAATGTTCACATCAACAACGGAAACAAACAATAAACAAGTCGCGTAAGGCGAAAATACAACATTTAGTCAAGTAGCTGTCGAACTCACAGAATGAAACTGAACGCAATGCAACGCAGCAAGACCGTATACTCGTAGCATCGTCAGTCCACCGCTCACGGCAAAGGCAGTGAAATTGACAAGAAGAGCGGGGTAGTAGTTGCGCTGAGAAGGATAGCACGCTTTTCTGTACCTCTCTTCGTTTTAACTTTCTGAGCGTGTTTTTAATCCAAACATATCATATATATATATATGTTTTTGGAATCAGGAACCGACAAGAAATAAGATAAAAGTGTTTTTTTAAATTGATTTCGAAAATTTTATTTTGATCATAATTTTTATATTTTTAATTTTCAGAGCTTGTTTTTAATCCAAATATAACATATTTATATGTTTTTGGAATCAGCAAATGATGGAAAATAAGATGAATGTAAATTTGGATAGTTTTATAAAAAAGAATTTTTTTTTTACAATTTTCAGATTTTTAATGACCAAAGTCATAAATTAATTTTTAAGCCACCACGCTGAAATGCAATACGGAAGTCCGGGCTTCGTCGAACATTACTTGACCAAAATTTCAACCAATTTGGTTGAAAAATGAGGGCGTGACAGTGCCGCCTCAACTTTCACGAAAAGCCGGATATGACGTCATCAAAGACATTTATCAAAAAAATGAAAAAAACGTCTGAGGATATCATACCCAGGAACTTTCATGTCAAATTTCATAAAGATCGGTCCAGTAGTTTGGTCTGAATCGCTCTACACGCACGCACGCACGCACACACACACACACACACACACACAGACAGACAGACACACACACATACACCACGACCCTCGTCTCGATTCCCCCCTCTATGTTAAAACATTTAGTCAAAACTTGACTAAATGTAAAAAAAGACTTTAAATAGGGAGCAGCTGGGATATACATAGTGTGTATGTTTTCAGGTAAAAAGATGCTTATATTCCATATAAAGCCTGGATGCATTCGATAGACGTTGACGCATAATGTTGTTGGCTACATAAAAAAAGTAATTTATTCCGGTGCCTGTTAACAGACATGCAGCCTTTTTATTATCAGTCTTCAAAATGTATGCAAAGAGGTTTTTTCAACCCTGAAGTCTTCTTCGCTGCGCACCAATTTTTTTTTTAACTCAAGACTCAAGACTCAAGACTCAAAGACACAAAGATTTGACTGTCCTTATAAAAACAAGGAAAATTGCCTCGCAATGTCAGGCGAGTTCAAACACAAACAGGTCGCGAAAGGCGAAAATACAACATTTAGTCAAGTAGCTGTCGAACTCACAGAATGAAACTGAACGCAATGCAACGCAGCAAGACCGTATACTCGTAGCATCGTCAGTCCACCGCTCATGGCAAAAGCAGTGAAATTGACAAGAAGAGCGGGGTAGTAGTTGCGCTGAGAAGGATAGCACGCTTTTCTGTACCTATCTTCGTTTTAACTTTCTGAGCGTGTTTTCAATCCAAACATATCATATCTATATGTTTTTGGAATCAGGAACCGACAAGGAATAAGATGAAAGTGTTCTTAAATTGATTTCGAAAATTTAATTTTGATCATAATTTTTATATTTTTAATTTTCAGAGATTGTTTTTAATCCAAATATAATATATTTATATGTTTTTGGAATCAAAAAATGACGAAGAATACGATGAAAGTAAATTTGGATCATTTTATAAAAAAAATACTTTTTTTACAATTTTCAGATTTTTAATGACCAAAGTCATTAATTAATTTTTAAGCCACCAAGCTGAAATGCAATACCGAAGTCCGGGCTTTGTCGGAGATTACTTGACCAAAATTTCAACCAATTTTGTTGAAAAATGAGAGCGTGACAGTGCCGCCTCAACTTTCACGAAAAGCCGGATATGACGTCATCAAAGACATTTATCAAAAAAATGAAAAAAACGTCTGAGGATATCATACCCAGGAACTCTCATGTAAAATTTCATAAAGATCGGTCCAGTAGTTTAGTCTGAATCGCTCTACACACACACACAAAGACAGACAGACACACACACACACATACACCATGACCCTCGTCTCGATTCCCCCCTCTATGTTAAAACATTTAGTCAAAACTTGACTAAATGTAAAAAAAACGTCTCATTCACAAAAAGTTTGAAATTGCACACAAAAAATATAAGACTTTCAAAGCAATCACTCACGGATACAGACACACACATTCACTATCACAAGCACGCACGCTCACACACATATATACACACGCACGCACGCACACACACATACACACACACACACACACACACACACACACACACACACACACACACACACACACATATACCGAGCAACAAAAGAAACGCGAAAACAATCGTCATTGTTTGATTGACAAAATCTCCAACAATTATAGAGTTAGAATTATCAAACCACAAAAGTGTGATGAAGGCATGTTTGACCTTGCTTTTGTGTGATTATTTTGATGCTGCGACTGTTTCAACACACGGGACAAGCAGGTTTAACGTTAAAAACATAATGCGCGCTCGCAGCACGTGCAAGTGGAGCAGGAGAAATCTGATGTGTGAGATGTGTTCACTAATGCATTAGCAACCAAAAGAGACCATGGCACGCTTGCTGCCAGTCTCACTTTTGAAACAACCAGGATGCCAAGACTGACACCACCAAAATGCCAGGTCGATTTAAAGCTGGGGATGATCCAGAAGCGCTGGCATGTGCTTTAAACGTGCACATGTCAACAGTCTATCACCTTCAGCAATGTTCTGTTCACATTAGAAGCACTGCAGTTATGCAACGCGGTGGATTATTCGCATTACCTCAATAAGAAAAGATCGCAATTTCCTGCCACAACGTCTTCGAGATCGATTCAATACAGCCACTGACACTACCAGGAACATCATTGGAAGCCACCAGTGTCCGATCAGTGGCCAGAGAGCGCGATGAAGACTGACTGATCGATACCTCCAATACTTCGTTAAGGTTAAACCTGCTTGTCCCGTGTGTTGAAACAGTCCCAGCATCAAAATAATCACACAGCAGTTAGGTCAAACATGCCTTCATCAAACTTTTGTGGTTTGATAATTCTAACTCTAGGACTATAATTGTTCGAGATTTTGTTAATCAAACATTGCAGAATTTTTTCGCGTTTCTTTTGTTACTCAGTATATAATAATATATATATCCCATGACCTCCCTTCTTTGTCTCTGTTACTTCAGTATGGGTATATATGTTGTATTTGTATAGCTCAATAAATACATCATGGACTCAAAAAAATATATGATAGTGCATATTCCGATTTGGGCAAAGGACTACTTTCCTCCCGACCTTTGACCTCGCGCCGAACAATGGGACACATTTGTATGAAGTTCTAAAATCGTATTGCACGGCTCAGAAAACCATATCAGTTGCACGCAAAAATGAATCTCAGAACTGATCTGATGTATGAGATGCAATAAGCAAAAGTTTCTTTCATTGTGAAAGCAATGCAGGTCGAAAAAAACGAACATTCAACTTACAAGATAACCAGATGCTAGCGAACCAAAACAAAAACACGAGTACCCTCCCCTTGCATCGTTAGCAGACGACTTTTGAGAATCTGTCGGTAGTGTGTTTTGGTGTGCGCCTTCAGCTATCAAACATCGGCTGTTTCACGTGTTTTGCGAGCAAGTCTACTCTTTTGCCTGGCTCTGCAGTAAGTCCACATATTTTTCCGTAATCCAGTCAATCGGCGGTGACAGACGTGTCGGTCGCGTTTTCCTCACGCCCATACCAGTTTAAGTTCATCCATGCAAACACACTCGCAAAACAGTTTATCACGTAGATACATTTCAAATAGGGAGCAAATGGTTAAATCACATATTTGTTCCCTAAAATTTGCTTCTCTGTCAATAAGCCTAATTACACACGTTCGAGAAAAACAACGTGGAATCGATTCTGAATCGAGTAAGCCAAATGGGTCCCAAACCCGTTTCGCCCGTTCTGCCGACCTGAAACGCAAAACAAAAGAATTGTGCGCTTCAACTAAATTAATTTCTATTCGACTTCATTACTTTCTTGCAACTTATGAACCTTTACTTAAAGCTTTTAAATGGTCTGAAAGTAGTGTTACCGCGTACTTATCGATGCACTCATTCGTTTTATTTTTTCAGCGACGGCCACTTAGTTTAAGGTTGCAAAAGGGCTAAGTCTCGCTGGCAACAGTTTTACCCTGCACAGATCGCAACAGTGCCGCTAGTAGTCTACACTTTGTGTTTGATGGTAGAATGGGATATACAGATTACAACACTCGTGGTTTTTTATATGGCTTGTATTTCAGTCAAGACCCAGCGGGAATATCAATCGAGAGCCACTCGCCAGAGGCTCGTGTCTCCCGATGATATTCATCCGCTGGGTCTTGACTGAAATACAAGCCATATAAAAAACCACTCGTGTTGTAACCTATACATATACACACACACAGGCACACACACACACACACACACACACCCACTTGGCGGCAAGTCTCAGGGACTGCAGCCGACAGTGACGTCAAGTCGTGGCGTGTTGTATCGCGTGACGGCACCGCCCTGTAACACACAATTTTCGCTCCACTGTCATTGCCTTTTTTTAGTCTGTTTTTAGTGGTAAGGTAACTGAACTTCTTTTTTTCAACCCCACCCCAACCCGAAAAACTCCCTACTCCTGTTTTCTATTTGTAGTATTCACAACCAGCTGAGGTGATTGGACGGTTATCTGTTCACGACGACCCACGTGTCTCCTTGGCTGGCACTTCCTGGTTGCAGATACTACTCGAGTTGGAGCAGAGTCTGTCGTCATTTTCTGCCGGTGGCGAGTTGATCATGGCAGGATCAGGACGAGTGGCAGGTCAGTGAATGAACAGATTTAATTTTGTTGTTTTGCAGGAAATGCTTTCTATATATATGCATATAATGCATTCTTTGACATTTTGTGTGTACATATAGAATTGATTCTTTAACTTTAAATTGTATTATATTGATAGAATTGTGTTTTATGCATAGAGTTGTATTACATGTTTAAGAATGCAGATTTCATCAAGTGGCTTTAATGTAATGAATTCATTAAAAGTAATGCCCACAGTGCACAGAGAGCACCTCAACCCAGGCTGTTCATTTTGGGTATTTGTTCAAGTGGAGGGATTGTCTTATACCTTTGTAAAAGCCTGGCTAGACCTGAGATGATGAACCGAAGTGATATTTGATTTGAGTGTCAATCTCTAAATATTCATCATAATAATTATCAAAGCAATCATTGAGAGCGTCTACGAACACTCGAACCTGGACCACTATCTTGATCACTGTCACTCACTTTACGACAATGTGACGCTCAGAGAGACGAGAGAGAGAGTGAGAGAGAGAGAGAGAGAGAGAGAGAGAGAGAGAGAGAGAGAGAGAGAGAGAGAGAGAGAGACATTCAGACAGACAGACAGACATTCAGACAAACAGACAGACAGCGACAGAGAGAGACAGACAGATAGAGACAGAGATAGGAACATCGATAAATAGAAAGAGCCAAAGAAAGAGAGGCGAACAAAGCCCACCACTTTCATAGCGCCACCTCATTATTTTTCTCTTGCCCGGCTCGGATGCGCGCGCACAACGAAACTCAACAGTGCGTGCTATAGATTTCGCGGTTTAGACACGACGCCAGCAGAGAAATTCTGTTCGCAGAAGAAACGCTGACAACACATGAGCGATTAATTTGCAACTCGAAGCTCTACTCATAGAATTTATAACTGTTCAAAGTGAGACAGTTCACAAATTAAGTATTCTATTTATATTAGGGAAGATATAGAACTCTAAAGTCGTGAAGCGGCAATCGGCTCCTGGCCGCCATCTTTGATTTTCCCCAGCCAAACCTAGGCAAATGTATGCTACATGTACAGAAATCCAGTGAAAGATCGACTTAAGCGTCCACTTCAGACCTTAAAGTAGAAAGATATAAACAGTTAAAATAACAATCAGGCAACCTATATTCAATAAATTAAAGGTTTCCATACAGAAATTATAACCAAAACATAATCACAAAGTCAACGAAAGTAGATTCGTAGAATCGCCCAAATCAACGAAAGTCATAACTCATAACTCATAACTCATAACATTTTATTGATCCAACAAAGGAAATTAAATTGGTGTGGTTTGTGGTTTTGGTGCGAACTTCGTTTCGCAACATTTGTGATGTAGCACTTCCTTATATGGCACAAAACGAATGTGGTTGGTTGAAAAAAAGCTCTTTTAAAAAAGCCTATTGGATAGTGTGGGGTGGGGGGGTCCTATTAATCTCCCAGTGGACGAACAGGCCAGAAAGGCTTTAACGCCAGGGAAGGAGAGAGAGGGTAAGCGACGTCGGAGTGAGTGCGTGTGTGTGTTAGAGGGGCGGGGCAGGGGGAGGGTAGCAAAACAGGATGTCGTTTCAAGGGCATCATGTACGTATAGAAGATACGAGAAAGTTATATTGGAAAACAGACTTTACAAGAATCAAAGCGTAAGAAAAGTAAGTTCTTGGAACGTTGTTATTGACAAAAATACGTTACAAACACAAATATATCCACCCAACGGTCTTTTAAGTGAACAGAAATAGTCACAAAAAACTTATCTTGATGGAATTTTCGCCCGCTCGCCAGGAAGCCAAGCGAATGAATGACTTTACAAGGCCTACCAGTTAAAAACTCATACAGTACGTACCTAACAATATGCGTTTCAAAATGAAGTCGAAGAGAGTAAAAGATGTTTAATTCCATGTCTTCTTTTGTTATGCAGGACAAAGCATCCAAGGTTTGGAGCAACTCGATACCATGTCGAACGTCCAAGAGGGCTTTGTCATCAAGGTCCACATTGGCAAGGCCACCGCCAGGTTTGGGAGAGCAAAGTTGATTTTTATTCTCGTTGGTGAGAACTGTACTTCTGATGAGATCGCAGTGAACCCGAAACCTTTTGATTGCTCCGAAGTCGTCGTTCCAATGACCAAAAAAAAGAACCAGAATATAGGTATGACAGGCATTGTTCCAAGCATCATACTTTTATCAATCAAAACAAAACAGTCGAGGTAAATTCGAAAATATATCAGCAATTCATACATTCAAATCAGCAGTGTTTAATCGGGACAAGGTCGTGTATAGTGAACTTAGTCAAATAAACTTATAATAACCATATAAATATATCTTCTAAAAACATTAACATCTCATATTTAACGCATACTTTCACAAGCTCTAAACAGTAAAGACACTCGTGCGACCAAAAAAAACCAACACACACACACAAACACACACACACACACACACACACACACACACACACACACACACACACACACACAGACACACACACACACACACACACATATATGTATATATATATACATACATACATTCTGGTCGGCTGGGCGTTAAGCAAACAAACAAACAAATACATACATTCAAATTACGGCCCGGATTACAAACATTACCCTTACTATTGATTACATATTTTTAATCGTTTCAGGCAGCGACAGGATTGTCAGTGTTAAGTTTTGCGCTGGGAGAACAACAAAGTGCTTCGTGAAAAGAATTGAAGTGATAAGCAAAAACATCAGCACCAACTACAGTGTTTTACGTCTAGTGGCGCATCGCAACTGGGAATACGTCCCCGACCCTGACACATCGCTCCCTCAGTATAATATACCCGAATTGAAACAGAAGAGGCAGGAGGAACTAACAGACACCAGAAAACATTACCAGTTCAAGAAGACCGATGGTTTGCCAGCGCAGCAGGTCAGAGAGAGAGAGAGAAAGAGAGAGAGAGAGAGAGGGGGGGAGAGAGAGAGAGAGAGAGAGAGAGAGAGAGAGAGAGAGAGGGAGAGAGAGCGAGAGCGCGAACAAGTGAGAGCGAGAGGGAGGGAGAGAGAGAGAGAGAGAGCGAGAGAGAGAGAGCTTACAAGACAGAGAGAGAGAGAGAGAGAGAGAGAGAGAGAGAGAGAGAGAGAGAGCGATAGCAAAAGAGAGGCGGAAAGAGAGAGACAAGAGGGAGGAGAGAGGGAGAACTGAACTGAACTAAACTAAACTGTACAAGGATTAACGAGAGGGGAGACAGAGGGGGAGGGGGAGAGAGGGGGAAAGAGAGAGAGAGAGGGGGAGAGAGAGAGAGAAGGGGAGGATCTAAGAGAGAGACAAGAGACAGAGAGGGGGGAGAGAGAGAGGGAGAGAAACAGAGACAGAGAGAGTCAGACAGACAGACAGACAGACAGACAGAGAGAGAGAGATGTGTGTGTGTGGAGGGGGGGTGCACGTGAGAGAGAAGCCAGTGGTTCAGACAACAACAGAAAAAAGTAGAGGACATACATTTTTGATCGAGAGTCAAAATGTCGAAGGTGACAAGGTCGAGAAGACTAGAAGGATTTGTAGGGAAGTGAAAACGAAGACGTAGAAGTAACATGCCGAGTCTCAGTGAATATTAAAAATTAATTGTCCAAGTTAGAGGATCATGAAAAATACGATCTTCAACGAGCTTATTTATGACCGCGAACTGAGACCATTATTTTCAATATTCACTGAGACAAAGTGTGTAACTTATTCATTCCTCCTTTTTTTCCGTTTTTCAAAGAAAAAAGGTGGTTTTGTGCCACAGTTTGATCGAACCCTAATCACTCTGACGGTCTACCTGCGCAGGCGAGTGATTAATGCGCGGTTGTATAGTCCCGTGAAAATCATTCAATTCTGCCAACACTTCATAGCAGTTTATTTGGTTTGGATTAAAATCAAGTAAACAGTTATTCCGTTGTTCTGCTGAGGCGGTAAAGGCAGATACTTTTGTGTTCTGTTCATGTTTTAATATCGTTGTATCGAGTAGCAGACGAATTTTTGCCCACCTACTTCAACAGTGTATAGATACGGTTTATTTTCTTGAAATTCAAGGATGTGTGCATTTACTTGCGTGTGTGTTTTGTTTATCAAACTAAATTCAGTTGATAATTGACCGACAGATTGCTGTCTTTTTGTCGAAGTGGCCGGTTGTGTGGAAATACGAAGGGTCTTGAGAGTTATTTACCTTTACCTTGCTCGCGCAGATAGTCTGTACAGATAGATTTCGATTCAGAAAACAACCCAACGCATGGATTTAATATTGGATTTTGCTAGTCTGGAATAATAAAAACATTATGTATCGAAATAATGTGTTATTTTTTAAGAAATGGACTAAATGTGGGATCGCATTAGTTGGTGATATATGTGTTAATAACAGGCTGTTATCCCTAGAACGTAAAAGTGGGTACTTATCCTTCACTGATGTTAGAGTATAATGTGGTAAAGACTGCTGTTACCTCGTTTATGAAAAGATATCCGGCGTATGTGCTCATGCATTCCAATGAAAACAATGTTCTGCTTTTCGACCATAAAGAGTTATTTACAGCACGTTATAGATTACATTTAATAAGTAAAACCGAACACAGCCCTTGTTGTCTGAATTTCTGGATGCATAAGTTAAATATGGAAATAACTAAATGGCATTGGCTCATTGTAAGGCATGTATCTAAAGAATCAAGACTGAGAGAATTGCACTGGAAGATACTGCATAACATATATCCGACTAATATTTTGCTGTGTAAAATGGGAATTAGAATGAATAACAAATGCTCATTCTGTCCAGATAAGATTGATTTTGTGGAACATTTCTTTTATGAATGTTCTGCTATACATCCAATTTGGGAAAGAATTACCAATAAGATATCTCAGCAGTATAATGTTAATATAAAAATTGATGTTCAAACAGCACTGTTAGGATACATGAAAACACCTGGTATGTCAAACAGTTTAGTAAATTATATCAATTTACTTATTATTGTGGCAAAAATGTGTGTGGGAAAATTCAAATACGGGAAACCAATAGAAATTGTGTGCATGTTTAATTCAGAGTTAGATTTGCGACACATATAGACTGAGAATAATGGTAATTGTAAAATATTTTAATAAAATTGTCCATTGTTGGTATTTGTCCATGATAGAGGTGAAAAGATTAGGGCAAAAGAAGTAAATTTAAATGTGGTTTTTTTTTTGGTTTTTTTTTCAAACCCTATCTTTAAGCTGTTGATTTAAAAATGTAAGAAAAAAGAAAAAAGAAAGAGGGAGAAGGAAAAAAAAAAGAAAAAAAAGGAAACTGAGCTGAACATTAGGAATAAATTTATGTTATGATTATTTTTATTTATTTATTTATTTAAACATATTAGTTTACTGATAAAGTTTGTTGATTTAAAAATGTACACATTTGACAGAGAAAAGAAAAGACCTATGAAGAAGGTTTGCTCCAAGCCACACACCAAAAAAAATAAAAAATAAAAAATAAAAATAAAAATAAAAAAGGCAAAAAATAATTGTAGTAGCAAACCTGCATGCAACTGAGGTTAAAAAAAAAAAAAAAATTGGATTTTGCATGTTCAAGCATGAAGTTGTTAGTTTAAATGCGGTATATTATTTGTGTTGTCTGCTCCAGAGATGTATTTCATACATTTGAGCGTTCGGAATTTATCTGTCGCTAAAAGAAGTGCCAAGAAAATGTGTAGCTTCTCAATCCATGAGCTATCGAGGATTCGGGTTGATTGCTGGGCGTTTGTTTTTTGGTTGCTGTGGTGGTTACCGAAAAATAAAAAGCCCTTCTCGTTTACATGTGGGGGGGGGGGGGGGGGGATAATAAACACATTAAGGGTGGCAGGCCTGGGGATGGAGGTTGTGGGTGCTGGCTTCTGATGATCCTTTTTCAATTGCCCTGTGACTGATTGTTTTCTATTTCCACTGATTACAGGTTCTCACAATGCCAAAGGAGGAAAGGTTTTCTATCAAGTACGCGGTGAGTTATGCAGAGTGATTTTCTGTTTCGACGATATCCGTTGCGTTTGGCCGTTGAGCTGTATTTTAGCAATGTCTTGCTGGATTGCTTTGAAACTTTCAGAATATTTTACCAACATACTACACTTATTGCGAGCAAAATGTTGGATCGCTACACGTATTTGTGCAGAGGTGTAGCAATGTTTCGGAAACAGTTTTTAAACTCGTCATAGGAATGTTCACTTGTGTCGCATTTCTACAGATAAATTGATTGATACAGAAACTGTGGAATGGCGTGTATCCACTGGCGTATATTTGTTCTTGCATGTTAAAGTTGCAAAGTTTTGCCAACTGTGATTTTTGTGTCTTTTATCCGAACGTTGATCCAGATAGTCAAGTGAACGGCCACATGCAGTTTGAATGAAATAACACGGGGAATTAATGCTTTGATTTAGGTGCGAAATTTCTTGCAATCTTTTTATGGCGAAGTTTGTTTGAACTGAAAAAGCTGTGTACTGGATAATGGTGATCGAGAGGATTGAACAATAACTCAAGAAACGAATTGCAGTTGAGCCTAAAAATCTGTGTAAGTCATGTAACTCTCAAATCTGACTACCCCACTGAAATGACTGAATTTAGCTTCATTCACAAGAAAACAACAAGTCGCGTAAGGCGAAAATACAATATTTAGTCAAGTAGCTGCCATTTTCAGCAAGACCGTATACTCGTAGCATCGTCAGTCCACCGCTCATGGCAAAGGCAGTGAAATTGACAAGAAGAGCGGGGTAGTAGTTGCGCTAAGAAGGATAGCACGCTTTTCTGTACCTCTCTTTGTTTTAACTTTCTGAGCGTGTTTTTAATCCAAACATATCATATCTATATGTTTTTGGAATCAGGAACCGACAAGGAATAAGATGAAAGTGTTTTTAAATTGATTTGGACAATTTAATTTTGATAATAATTTTTATATATTTAATTTTCAGAGCTTGTTTTTAATCCGAATATAACATATTTATATGTTTTTGGAATCAGCAAATGATGGAGAATAAGATAAACGTAAATTTGGATCGTTTTATAAATTTTTATTTTTTTTTACAATTTTCAGATTTTTAATGACCAAAGTCATAAATTAATTTTTAAGTCACCAAGCTGAAATGCAATACCGAACCCCGGGCTTCGTCGAAGATTACTTGACCAAAATTTCAACCAATTTGGTTGAAAAATGAGGGCGTGACAGTGCCGCCTCAACTTTCACGAAAAGCCGGATATGACGTCATCAAAGACATTTATCAAAAAAATGAAAAAAAAGTATGGGGATTTCATACCCAGGAACTCTCATGTCAAATTTCATAAAGATCGGTCCAGTAGTTTAGTCTGAATCGCTCTACACACACACACACACACACGCACGCACATACACCACGACCCTCGTTTCGATTCCCCCTCGATGTTAAAATATTTAGTCAAAACTTGACTAAATATAAAAAGGAACCATCGAGGGAAACCGCAGTCATTCCTTTTGAAGAACAGAACCTGCAAAGACCTACTCACATGGAAACATCACAAGGATGGTCGGCCGCTGTGTACTGCAATTAAAAGTGGACAGACGGTTTCTCATTTAAAACCAGAATTTCTCAGTTACATAATTCCATAACTTATTGGCTTCACCATTATTAAAACACACACACACTCACTCACACACACACACACACGCACACTCACTCACACACACTCATTCACACACACACACACACACACACACACACACACACACACACACACACACACACACACAAACAAACGAACACACACACACACACAAACAAACACTGACACACACACTCACACACACACACACACACACTCACACACACACAGAAAACCACGCAAAAACATGACTGAATATTCACTGCAAAGCATCATGATATCATCAGGGTAGCAGATGAAAGAGAGCAGTATGAAATATTCGGTAAACTTTCGGCATGCTGGACGAGCTCCAAACGAGTGCAGAAATCGGAGCCGAGTGCATATCGAGGATTTAAGCATACGGTCCGAGGGTGTTATGTTTGCAGCGTGTAATCACAGAAGCTTGTATCAAGGCGCCGGTCGATCCACTTGTTAATCTTTCCTATTACTACATGTACTAGTATTCATGACAAGGAATATGAACCATGGAAGCTCGCACTGCCGAATCGCTCCGTTTCAAGCTTTCTACGTCGCTTTTTGCATCCCTTCCCGAATGTATGATTTTGAGACACAAACAAAAATGATTAAGCTTTCACTTCAAGTAACAAAATCGAAACCATCACTCAACAATTTCGAGAAGATTGTCAAAAACGGGCGCTGTGTCAACATAATCACACCAACCTGTCATACGGGTAATCACAAATCGAAAGTACACCTCACACCAATCAGAAAAAAGCTGTCTTTTATTCATAAACAGACACACAAAATACTGTATTCACGTATTTAACGAAGACTATACGTTAACAAAGCACGACGTTTCGACCACGGGGGTTATCCTCGGGCACAATAATCAGAAGAAAAAAAAAAGAAGACAGAAGACAGGACAGAAAGAAGAACTACAGATTAACGATTCTCACAAACCAAAACAGACGGACAGAGGAGTAAGGGAGGGTACTCCAGGGTAACAAAATGTAAACAAACCAAGGGAAGGAATCATATTCAAGCTCCTGTGGCATAATATGTTGGTTTGGTGGTCCTACATTTATAACGATATAATGTTTCATTCACATTTTAGATGGACATTTTCGGACTTTTCGGCAAGGCGCAAAAGAGGAAGACAAAAAAACTAAAGAAACTACCCGATGTGAAGTCCTTGGAGGACCTGAAAAGCTTGTACGGACAAGTCGGAGATGTCGAAGTAGTCTTCGATCAGCCTGAGGTTTTTCATTTTGTTTCCTTTCCTTAAGTTCTTCTTGTCGTTGTCGTTGTCTTTGTCGCCGTTGTTGTTGTTGTTGTTGTTGTTGTTGTTGTTGTTGTTGTTGTTGTTGTTGTTGTGTTTAAGATTTTACATTGATTAATATAATTTATATCTGAGACTCAGAAACTGCCAAACCGAGTTAATTCTTCAATTGGTTCGATACTTATGTAGCTCTATGGAAATTAAAATATCTACCAAATGATTTAAATCGGTGAATGGGGACGTGGGGCGAGTGAGGGCGGTTAGAGTAGGTCGACCTTCATGATAATTTATGTTTGTGCTTAAAGTTGTTTGATAGCTATCAGTTTTCTTTGCACAAATCACAATGCTTTTCAAAAAGAGACCAAAACGGAATGGTTTATTTTTATTTTTCATAATAGTTTTGCAAGCAATATCTGCGTGAAAAATGCATTGGTCAAAGCATGGTCAGCAGCACGATGTGAAGTTGTGAAAATTATGGTTACACCACGGGGCCGGGGATGTGTAGGGATTATTGCTTTCCCGAGATTCAAAGTGAATTTGAAAGAAAAACAACGCCTGTGCATTTTGATTTTTACACGAGTCTTCTTCATTCTGTGCGTTTATGGCGATCTGAATCCATTTCAATTGTTGAGAGTCCTCATAAAATGCCTGCTTACCCAATGTACTGATCAAGCTCTTTATTCAAAGCTCTATACAGACACAGCAAAACCTCTGATATGTTAGAGCGCATAAACTCATTCACTCGGGATTTGAACTAACGACCTTCCGATTAGGAGGCCGATGCGCCCGTCAGAGTGATAGACAAATATATCTTGTTGATTGCAGAGCGACTTACTGTCAAATATATCGATAATGAAGAAATTTTGGATTGATCTTTTAGTGATTAAGTGGCTTAGCGTTCTCGTTGTCATTGATCCTTGCTATTTTTCATGGATTATAGGGACTAACCAGATGGAATCTCAGCAACAAACAAGAGATGGACTTAGTCTTCGCGAATCAACGAATCAACGGACTGAACCCTTCCATTATCCAGCTTTGTACAGACCCTGAATACATCAGAAAGTGAGTATTAGCAGAAGTTTCATTTTGTGTTTGGTAGTCCTTCTCTCTTTAGTTAACCGTTGGGACTCATTAGAGCAAATAATGTTTGATAGACATTCAGCATAAATTAAATACACAAAAATTAACAAATGGTCCATATCAGGAGCCTGGACGCCCAATATTGACCAGTCAAGAGGCCTTCACGAATTACTGCAAAAAGCCCTCTATACCTCAAAGTAACATGATACAACTTAGTGTGCAAGTCAGACTAATTCAAATATGCTTTAAATTTATCTGTTTTGTGTTGCTGAGAACATTATTTAAAACACAACAGAAAACTAAAAACAACAAGTCGCGCGAAGGGATATACAAACATTTAGTCAATCTGCATGCATCAAACTTCAAAAAGTTCAACTCCAAAAATCAGTCATAGGCGACTTCATTCAGATAGTCTCGGCTATCAATACCTGAAGACCGAGACGGGTCACGCTTGTCTCCGCGAAGCATGCGAACATTCTACTCAACCTATTTTCTTCAATTTTGAGCGCGTTTTTAAAGTAAACATAACATATGTGACCCTCCACCACGGAATGAGTCGCATGTCACCTTTGCATGATTTTCATATTTTTACATTTTCATAAAGAGTTTTTTATGCTCTATCCAGTGGTGAAAACTGTTTTAGAAAAGAGCGAAAACTGTTTGAGTTATAAGCCTGTGACTAAGGTGACCCTCACGCTGTTACCATACACTCTCCGGACTTATATCAAGCCTAGCGCAGAACAGCGCGAGGTGACATGCTACTCATTTCGTGGAGGAGGGTCACATATCTATATATTTTTTCAATTTTAGGAGAAGATGATTTCACGAAATTATTTCACGCAAAAATTCCAACAGTGCACAGAGAGTACCGAGGCTGTTCAATTTTGGCATATGACCAAGTGGAGGGATGGTCTTATCCCCAATAAAAGCCTGGCCAGATCTGCGAATGGGAGCCGGGCCGTACTGTTTACTAGTACATTTACACGTGAAGGAGTGTGCTTTTAAAGGCAATTCAGCTTAATGATCGTCATATTTTGAGTGCCTTAATGCAAAGAAATGTCATATTTTTTTTATCATTTCCTGATTCCAAAAACATACATGTTATATTGGGTTAACCACAAGCTCAGAAAATGAAAATGAAAACGGATAAGCGCAAATTCCTGCTACGTGGAACCGCTTGTCAATTTTACTGCGTGATCCACGTGAAAAGTGTGAATGATTTTCTTGCTGCAGGGATTGACGACGCTGTATTGTCTTGGTGAAAAAATGCAGTGCGTTCTGTGAGTTCGACAGGTTGACTGAATGTATTAGTTTCGCCTTGCGTGACTTATTTAAATATTGCAATGCGAGCGAAAGCGACCTTTTCAGTATTTGAAAAAGCAACGAGTGGAACAGTGCAGTGGAAAATGAGGTCCCTGCCAGACTAGTCTGACACGACCTCATTTACATAATATCCTAACGTGTGAATTGAACGATATTGTTATTTCATGGGCGGTGTATCTCACGTATGTAGGATAAATGTTATTTTACTCGAGCTTTTGTTGAATTTACTGGTATCTCTGTGTTTGTGTTTTTTTCAGAATCGCCGTGTCGGCTGAAACGCTGAAACAGTTTATTGGAGGGATGACTATCGAGCAAGCCATTGCGGAGAAATGCCTTTACGTTTGTGATCTGGAGATACTTGAAGATGCTAAACACAAAGAAAGCTGCAAGCTGACGTGTTGCTGTCGATGTGTCCCAACGCCAACAGTTTGTATTTTTAATGGTTTCTTTCTATTCTTTTTTTGTGCCGCTGTTTCACGGGTTAAGATTCAGGCGGGCAAAAATGGCAAATATAAGACGCCAGCCTCCTAAGCAGAAGTTCGTGGGTTCAAATTCTCGCAGCCCCTGCTGGGCTAAGGGTGGAGATTGTGGAGATGTCCCAGGTCAACTTATGTGCAGTCCTGTTAGTGCTTTATTCCTCTTCGTGCATACACGCAAGCACAAGACCAAGTGCGCACAGAAACGATTCCATAACCAATATTAGAGTTCGGTGGGCAATACCAAGCATTTATCTTCCGAAAGCGGCGTATGGCTGCCTAAATGGCGGGGTAAAACAGTCATATAAGTAAACACCGTGAGAGCTTCAGCCCATGAACGAAGAAGAAGAACAGGTTATGAATAAAAGGTTTTTTTTCATCTTTAAAGATGCATTTGCTTCAAAAGCGGAATTCTGTCATATGAAGAATAAGCTATGGTCGGTATACATTATCGTGTTGACTGCAACTGGAAATATAGGGAAAATAAGTGCTAGAAAATAATCGGTATGGGGTAGACGTATTTTTGTCTTTTTTCCTTTGCTTTCCTTTCCTTTCCTTTGCCCTCCTTTCCTTTTTTTTTCTTTCTTTTTTTCTTACTTTTTACTTTTTATTTTTTTGTGTATCTTCTCTTCCATTTCTTCTTACTTATTCCATTTTTTGTCCGAATACGTATTGAAACCATTGCCGTTAATCAGCAAATGCATTACATCTTATAAATACTTCTTCCTTTCTCCCCCAAAACACTCAAAAACACCAACAGGTGTGTGCACCAATAGGCCTGTTTTTTGTGGACAAGAAGGAGGGCAAGGATGGCATACTGAAGCCTGTTGCCATTCAGCTGTTCCAGGATCGTGCAGCGGACAACCCGGTAAGCTTTGCGCTGTGTCTCTGTCGCTCCTATCTAATTACAGGGTCAGAAGTTTATAAACAGTGTCAACTCGTAGGCTATTGACAGGGTTCATACAAATGTGCCTAATTTAAAGCGTTTTGAGACGTTTCGGTTTTTGACTTCCGCCTTGAAAGTTTCAAGAGCAGCAAGGCGCTTTGAAGAGTTTTCAAAATAAAGTTGGATATCCACAAGAATTTCGTCAATTTTCACTAATACTTTAGATGCAGCTTTCTGTGCTGCCCGATTGATAAGATGACACGGGCAGTCTGACAAATATACATCAGGCTGTTGCTTTCTCAGATAGCCATATAAAGTATATAACAGCTTTTTATAAAAACAAGCACTCGATGTGTGCAGGTATTTCTGCCTACCGACGGATGGAGTTGGACCCTAGCCAAGATGTGGTTCAACAATGCGGACGCCGCCTACCATCAAGCCATTACACATCTCGGTAAAACAAATATTGTTAAGTATGTAATTGCATGGTAGGATTAGCACGTTTTGTCTTGTGAGACGATATTGACAAAATGGCACAAACCACAAAGCAGGAGGTTTAGTTAATTTCTCACTACACATGTTTGACCGTGTTTGTGTTCTTACGTGTATTCTTGCTGCTACACGCTTCATGATGCTTTCGTTGCTCTTGTAAGTGTTCGTGTTCGTACTATAGCAGACAGTCTCTCACATAAATGTGCTCATTTCTCGGATGTACAGGGTTCACCCATCTGCTGATGGAGGGGGTGGTGGTTACCACACACAGACAGCTGTCCCGGCATCACCCCATTTTCAAGATGCTGGCTCCTCACTTCCTCTTCCTCATTGCCATCAACAAGTGAGTTTAAGCAAGCAAGCACACACAAAGTGAGTCTTGGTCAGTCTCTTTGCTAATTCCTGATTGTGTTCTCCTTATCTTTGGGGTCTATACTTCAACAAATCTTTCGTTCTTCTTCCACCCAATCACATATACATACGTTACTTTTACTCTAAAAATTAGCTCAGAATTAAAGATAATCTGTATATGAAAATTGGATCATAGGTTGGCATACTGCCTCAAAATCCTGGAGCAATTTTGTTTTCTATAATGACGTTCTCGGTGACTTTGGTATCATGAGCAGTAGAAAAACAGGTCCCTGCCAGACTTGCTTGACATGACCTCATTTACATGATATACACACGTGTGGTTTGAACGATATTGTTATCTAATGAGTGGTCTCTCTCGCGTATGTAGGATAAAATGGGATGTCTTCTTCAATACTGATTGCTCTCTTCTGTGGCTCCGTGGCTTCTCTGAGAGGTTACCCCTTGTAAATATTCACTTATGTTGCATCCCCTTAACCGTTTAGCTCTTCCACGTTGGTCTGATAATCATTTCTTAACTCCCTCAGATTGGCCAAACGTGCTCCGTGATGGTGGAGGAACTTCCAAAACTAAAGAGTTGGTGTTTTGGACAGTCACGGGCTCAGTGTCAGCTTATCACACTTTTCTGCTCACAGTTTGGTCGTATAGAAGTGCAGAGTTCTCATTCTGTAACATGAGTGCTGTGCGTGCCGTATTCAGCCTTTTCTGCAGTTGTTGTAGTGTTTTAAGACATAAGACATAACGGCCAATCCCTGATACATTGCAGTTAACTCATGACATTATAGGATGGACAGCATGCGAAGGCCAAACGAGCCAATAGTCCATGAAAAGTAAGCGGAACCTGGGTGAATTCTTCAATTGATGATGCTGAAGCAACAGTTAAAATCGCTTACAAGCAAACGTAGTTTCTTCAACACAAAGACAAATATAAACTGAACACTCTACGTCAACCAAAAGATAAGAGCAGGATGCTTGGCGCCACAATTTTCCCCCGAGCTAATTATGGCCGGTATGTTTTGTGTTGTGGGAGCAAAAGATTGACTTGTTTTCAATCAATCAATCAATATGAGGCTTATATCGCGCGTATTCCGTGGGTACAGTTCTAAGCGCAGGGATTTTTTTATTTTTTTTATTTTTTTTATGCAATTTATATCGCGCACATATTCAAGGCGCAAGGATTTATTTATGCCGTGTGAGATGGAATTTTTTTTTACACAATACATCACGCATTCACATCGGCCAGCAGATCGCAGCCATTTCGGCGCATATCCTACTTTTCACGGCCTATTATTCCAAGTCACACGGGTATTTTGGTGGACATTTTTTATCTATGCCCATAGAATTTTGCCAGGAAAGACCCTGTTGTCAATCGTGTGATCTTTAACGTGCACACCCCAATGTAGTGTACACGAAGGGACCTCGGTTTTTCGTCTCATCCGAAAGACTAGCCACAAACTTTTGTTTGAACAAATAAAACGACACTGAATGTGATCTTATTTTGCAGCCTGGCCCGAGTAATTCTTGTCAACTCCGGTGGCATCATTGACTCAATCATGAACGCTGGCGTGAAAGGATCGTTTGCAATCATCAGAAAACGGTGGGTGAATGTGTGGATAATGTAATAAATTAGACCGTCCCTCACAACAGACAGATGCACTATGGTACACACTAAGTCTGAAAACACTGAGCAGAGTATGATGCTGTTGCTCTGGGTGGTTAACTTTTTTTTTCAAAAGTTCTTCTGGAAACAATAGTCGATGTTGGTGCAGGGTGACTCAAACCTTGCAACCCACAAAAACGCCAATAACTTCCAAATCTGTGGACCGAATTACTTCATATTTGGTGTTCATTCACTTCAGATCATGAATGACAAAGTATGACATTTGTAGACCTGTCAAATTATCTTTTGTGGAATTTCCACATACAAAATCCAAATTCGGGGATCGACCCGAAAGAACAAGGTCTGACATTGAGGGGTAGCCATACTTACCTGACATAAACCCTCCGGACATTTACATTTTGGATTATCTGTATGTTTGAGTGTACACAAACACCCACTTCACCTCCAGTTACAGTTCAGGGCAATCCCTGGACAGGAAGAATAGGTATCATTGACAGTTTTGGAGGTGAAATTTGAAACACATTTTGGAGAGAAGGTAAAAGTCGGACCATTTTACCTACAGACTAGAAACTTTGTGGAACGGTCGTGAACAAACTGAAGTTCATGCACAACAACTATGAAGATATTCGCTAAACTCAAATGACTGGAAAAATGACCCTCTTTGTTGTAAATGTACAATTGCGCTATAGCACGCCCAAAAGTTATCAATGACATGAGAGCATTCCTCCGTGAAAAATGCCCTGATCATGACTGTACTTGATGTAGTCAAGTCGTTCATGTTTGTTTAAAGCTGGTTATTGAATAGGCCTACTTTGTTCTTGATATAACCCCCAAAGAAACAATCTGGAGGGCTTACATCGGGTTCGTTTGCTACCGTTTAATTTGGAACCTCGTATTTTTTTAGTCGATCTTCGCATTAATTTGGAAACCTCTTTTAAAATTGGACAAAAGTCAGATCATTTGGCCTGCAAACTTCCCACTTTGAAGCTGAAGTGAATGTACACCAAATATGAAGTAATTCGAACGACAAATATAAAGTTATTATAGTTGTATTGGTTGCAATTTTGAGGTCACCCTGTACAAAGAAGACGGTTTGAGGGAATGACGTAAGGAAAATGACTCGAGTAAAGAACAGAACAGTACTCATCAACAGTGCTTATTTACTCAATGCTTACGCAGGTAACTCTAAACTGTGTTTGAATGTGTTTGTGCAGAGCGTTTGCAGATAATCTTAATGTGTTTCAGGTAGACTGTATTTGGTATACTGCTTCTGATTGCAAAATGACTTGTGACTTTGATCCAGGTTGACTCAGTGGAGGATGGACGTGGATGGAACACTACCAGTGGAGCTGAAGAAAAGAGGGGTAATTCTCATCAGCTTATTCAATTTAATCCGTGGCATATCTCCAGCTTCGCTGGGATTATAGAACATTCTCGAATTGTATATATTTGACCAATTGAAGCTTAACTTTTTTGCTTCCAGACATTAAATGACAAAGAGAAAACATGAAGTACACTGACAAAACGCACCGATAAAAGTTCACACATTCAGCCGCAGGTCCTTAAAACTGACCCAATGTCACCAGTCACATGCAAACATCAAACAGTTCCGGCACGCAAATGTTGCGCACCTCTGCAGTTGTATTAAAGGATGTGAATCGATAATAACAATGTTGGTGTATGTTGCGACAGGTGGAGGACACCACTGCGCTGCCAAACTACCACTTCAGGGATGACGCACTGCGAGTCTATGACGTTATCAAAACCTACGCCACAGACTACGTCAAGCAGTATTACAGTAAATAAACTGTTTTCCTTTTGTATGAAAAACTAGATACATGTAATAGGAGTTTTCAACTCAACTCAACTCAACTCAACTCAAATTTATTAATCCATATGGAAATTATGTTGTAACAATACTCATTTCCAATCAAAAGAATAAGAATGCATACTAAACACAGTCTCACTAACGCAAACAGTCATCCGTCAAGTCAAGTCTGCCAACTCACAACTCACTCACACAACAACAGCAACAGCAATACAAATTAACAAAAACCATAATTCCAATAACAAAAAGACGTCTAAGAGTCCACCTCCACATCCACGCACACACAAGGTTTACAAAGCACCACATGTCGACTAGAACACCGCACATTTGGGCTACGGTAATACAGTTACTAAAAATACATACATTACAGATAACCCAGCAACAGAGTACAGTAATAATTATGACAGAGAAACATGATAGAGGCCTCTAACATGTGATTGGTTGAAAGCATGGATAGCTCTGGGAACCGGAAACGTGACGTTCTAGCAACCATAGCCCTCAGTCTACCACTCCTGTCAATGCGTCGAGAGTCAAATTCAGGTTTCAGTGGGTGTGTCTCGTCAGCCAAAATTGAGGTCAGTCGGTCAGTCAGTCGTCTCTGGCAAACTGATTCAATGGTCTCTTGCTTCCTGCCTACAACAGATCCAGCCTTCTTGACTAGCTTTTCTAGCCTGTCACTATCCTGTTTACTAAGATTACCCCCCCAGCACACACATGCATATGTCAACACGCTACCAACAGTGGACAGATAGAACATTTGCAGGATGTCATTACGAACAGAGAACGATCTAAGCTTCCTTAGACAGTACATGCGCGTGTGCGCTTTCTTCAAGATTTGGTCAGTGTTGGCATGCCAAGACAGCTTGTTGTCGATCACTACACCTAGGTAGGGCTTGCAGCAAAGTTTGGGACTGCACATGGTGGCCGTCATTATTAGTCTCAGCTATTCCAAGTATGGGAGGGGGATGACACACACTTACCGTTTACAGATTCCGTTTAGACAAGAATGAATTAATACAATATTTAAATGACATACCGATTGCGACAGAGGACAATATCCGATTAGTTTAAACGTGAATTCAGTTATTTTAGCAGTTCCATTAATTGTGATGAATTTTCAAATAATTATTGCCTCTCAGATTTTCTAGCAGGGTTTGCTTAATATTTTGGCACTTGTAGCTTAACCACTTCTTTTATTCTCGATAGAGACTTCAGTCGACCTACAAGGGGACTGGGAAATACAGGCTTGGGCCAAGGAACTGACCACAGAACGCGATATTAAGAACGGAGGATGTGGATTGCAGGTACGTTTTATGTCAATTGATAGTTATTTAGCGGGAATGAATGGTGCCCTGATTCATCACAACGACGTCTTTGGGGTTTATTAACTGCTATTGTATTTTCAGGTGTACAGGTTATCAAGTGCCAAATTGGAAAAAAATGCTTTTTGAGTTGTCTCCTCTCCTCTGTGCCAGACGACAATTATCTCCTTTCGGTGCAAATACAAAGTTAATTGAAACAACATGGCAATTGTTGACACCTGTAAATGATGAAAGTTTTAAATAAAATGTTGTTAATTTGACAAAACTGTGGTTTTAAAAGAAAATTCCTCATAAGTTTTCTTCACCATTATAAGGATGTACTTTTATCAATGTATATACTGCCAAGACTGTCAGATTGTACTTTTTAATCAAACCTACTAGGCCTATATAGGTTGTCTAATAATTATTGTGAATTAGTACTTCGCTTGTATTAACAGAAAAGATCAACAGCACAGAGACGATTCTGGTATGAAATGAAAGAAGACTATTTTCTTTTCTTACTCGGTCAAGCAATATAGCTTTTCAGTTTGACAATGACCACATGTAACATCAGGGCTCCAGTGAGCGAAATTCAGTCATATCAACTGAATTAGAGACGGCTGCTCTTGATGATTCTGTTTTGTTGGTTCCAGGCGTGGAGTAGAAACCAGCATTTGCAGATAATGTAATTTTGTTTGAACTTTTACATTACAATCTTCATTAACTGGGATTTTCCCCGTGAAATGTGCTGGCATTTCAGAGTTCTGATCTGTTTTGGCTTAATGCGCTAAAGGATATCCAGGTTAGTTTCATTCATAATTCATCCTATACACAAGGCCGGTGTATCCGGACTTAAAAACGAATTTGTGTTAACAGCTATCGTGTTTTCAGCGTAGCGATAGGGTCAAATATTTTGACGAGAACAAGTATAATACGCAGAGCAGACGAGAAGTATTATACTTGTTCTCCTCAAAATATTCGACCTCTGCCAGGTATAAGACGCACAGGCATGATCAAGAAACAACCGAAGACTCGCAGGGCATACTTTGCTTCTGTCTGTCTTCGTTTGTCAAAAACACGAGAACACTATGGAAAATAGCACAGGGAATCACTACATGACACTCCGGGCAGGATAGGCTCGTCAACCCTGGCAGGCAGCTATCCTAAGAGAAGAAGAATACATGACACTTAATTGCTATCATGCTGCATGCGCATAGGGGAGTAAATCTCGTTTGATGTATATGGATGTTCCCCGATGTCGTTTACAGCAACATATACACTAAACTATTCAACAACAATTCGTGTTAGTGCTTTATTGGACAGTTTTCTCAGGATACCCACGTTTCCTGATGACGTCACAGATCGCGCTGGGCTGTTGGTGAGGTGTGCCGGGTAACCTAACCGGTGTGGAAGGGGTGTCAAAAGAAAGAAGTAAAGTGCATCCCTGGTCAAATGTGAACATAAAACTTACAGATCTGATACGCCTGTCTTTTTCACAGTATAAATTATGCATGAAACTAATCCAGATTCCCAACAGCGCAATTATAAAACACTAAATCATCAACCAAAATGTCAGCACATTTCACAGAAAAGTTCATTATGTACAGGTTCTGATGTAATGACACAACTAAAATTGCATTCTCTACAATTGTGGGTTTCAAATCGATCAATCGAAAACTACGCCCGCAAAGCTTTGTTTACTTTAGTTGGTGTGACTCTGAATTTCGCACAAGTCTTGTTTCATTGCATACCAGAAACATCTACTGTATGTGCTGTTAATTTTCAGCACAATTAACAAGAAGCAAAATACTAATTCCCAATAACTATTGGACCAGCTGTATCTCAATAGGCTCATGCATTCATCAACCAACTACTTCTCTGTGTGACAGGGTGTTCCCGGCAATGGTAAGCTGGACAGTGTGGATGACCTGATCACCATTCTGACCAGCGTCATCTACACGTGCAGTGCTGGTCACGCTGCCGCCAACTTCGCTCAGTATGACGAGTACGGGTTTCAGCCCAACTACCCTGGACTTCTCAAGGGAAAGCCGCCCAAGACAAAAGTGAGAGAGAGAGGGGGAGATAACTCAGAATGGTTTATTTGACTTAGGCAACGAGCCCTTCTTGCAAAGGGGGGATTGGGGGGAATAGCAGGTGTCCACGTCAATACAAATTCATGAGAGAGAGAGAGGAGGGTGAGGAGGGCAGAGAAAGATGTTTCACAGGGTGCGTCAAAATGTGTGTGAGTTTGTGTTTGTGTGTGTGTTTGTGTGTGTGGGTTTGTGTGTGTGTTTGTGTGTGTGTTTGTGTGTGTGTTTGTGTGTGTGTTTGTGTGTGTGTGTGTTTGTGTGTGTGTTTGTGCATGCAATAATAAGAGAATCAGTTGATATGGTGGATGCCTTACAAGTCCACAATTCCATAGAGCTAGGCTTCTTGTTTTTTGCTTTGTTCTTCATGTTTTGACTCCCTTGTCTGATCAAAGCCGACTACGCGAAGTATGCTTTGTGAAGCTGGCCGATAGAAGCTTTAATTAGCACAACTGTTTCGGCAAAAAGATTTTGCGAAGTCGACTTCGGGCTCAATGAAGGACCGCCTTTATAATACCGCCCTATTAGGGATGAGCAGTGTTTAGCTGGCTGGTGGGTAGACAAAAAAAAAACCGTTCAGGTTCAGCTTATCTCTGATGTTTGTGAAAGCTTCGCACACTTCTTGGGTTTTATGATCTCTCGACAAAATTCCAATTCGGTTGACCCTCGTCAAATTTAGGGGTCACAGCGTGGTAATGTTTGGTTTAAGAAATCGTTGAGGATCTATGATGTTTTTGAAGATAAAGCCACCACATTATACACACTTGTAGGTTTTGGATGATCTTCAGACATAAACACATTAATTTTGTCTTGTTTGTGTTCAATTTTTAAGGTCCCAGCATTAAAATGTTTGCTGGCAAAGACCACTAAATATATCCACTAGGCTATCAAAGAAATAAGTCTGGAGCTCAACACACTGCACAGAGCAGAAAACGCCCAGATGTTAAACAGCAATGTTTTGATCAGAAACATATGTATATTTGAAGTTCGGTCTTTCTTCTGCTCAAAAATGGGTTTCTTGGATTTGAGCAATATTTGGCTTGACGTCACAGGTCCTTGACCATGCTTTCCCTAAAAAAAAAGGCTTTTTTTACCCCATGATTCACGTTCAGCCGTTAAAATGGTGACTAAAACTGAACGATATTCAATGATGTGATGTCTTAAAAGGGAGTTATATTTCTATGGAGGGATCTTGTTTTTCTTTTCGTTCGAGTCTATCGAGGGGTCTTAACAAGAAGGGGGATTGGGGGGGGGGGGGAGGGGGGTCCAGTGCAAAGGGGCATGCCGGAGGGGGGTTGTGTAAGTATTTGCTTTTCTTGTTTTAAATATAAATAAATGAATTACCACGAGTTTGATTTGCCCCCGTTCCAAATTCCATTTCTGATTACAGACGGGACATTCGGAAAACGACCTTGTTCAGGCATTGCCGCCTGTTGCCACCATACTGCAAACCATGGCTGTCACCAAGGTGCTGAGCACCAAAGACACAAAATCGCTTGGGGACTTTGAGGAAGTACCTACCATCACGGATGCAAGCGCTCTCCCGATTGTCCAGAGGTAAATCTTTGTATTACAAACCGCGCAAGCTGCCAGGATCTAAGCCAGGGTTGTGTTTCATTATACAATGTATTTATTAACGTTTTATCAGTACAACCCGTGCAAAAATATTTTGAAACTGTTCGTTCCTCAGCTAAAACAGCCATACACGTTCCGTTTAATTAGTTCAAACTTTCTTTGTCTTGAAGCCACTTGTGTTGGCTATTGCCTATCCAGTTCAGGTAAGTTTGCATGGCCTATTTGCGAGTAGCATTAGGCCATACCGACTGACGCAGGTGTCAACAACATTGGAGGTCTAAAACGAGAGGTTCTGGCATGAGTTTTGAGGGGTTGCTCGACAGAAGGCGCTGTCTTTCGGCATTGATAGGTTTCTACACTTTCAGGTCATGTTTACATACCAGGCGTAATACTTGAAGTATCTTTGATGTATCTGTTCACCTGATACTTCAAAGTATTACATTACTTTGACACTTTAATTGCTATTATTTTGTATCAGTAAAAATTCATTACTGGTTACATATGGTTTCCAGTTCACATCATTTAAGTATAACTACTATCTGTTCACCTGTTTCAATCGGCATAGCTTGACATCAAAAACACGCAAGTTAGTCGTACTACTTTACCTACACTGGATATGTGGTGGATAGTACCCGCTATTACGAGCTAGTCGTGTGACAGAGAGTTTTCTTGCACACGAGACTGTAGATGTTTCACGACGGCTTTAGCCGGAGTGAAACAGCAGCAGTCGAGTGTGCAAGAACACTCTCTGTCACACGACTAGCTCGTAATGGCGATTATGTCTCACAGCTTCAACAGAGGAGAGAACAAACACGTTTTGCGTACTCACGCTTGATAAACCTAAACACAGGAGCAGCCATTGTGGAGAGATCTACTTTTTGACGAAAGTGAACGAACAACTATGAATGACGTCTCGGTATATGTGAATGACGTCACAGTCATCGTCACAGTCTGTATCTTTTGAAGCATTCCATTCTTCATGACGTCTTTCTGTGTCTGCATCCGCGAAATGTTTGTTCTTTCCGGGGTCTTTGTCATCTATGTTCAGAACTCTGTCCTTCTAGTTTCAGACTAACAGGCCTCCTGAGCGAGCCACTTTCCAAGGGAAGCTAAACTCGCGTATGGAAACAGTACTGTAGTCTGGGATGCCGTTTTCAGTATTCTCAGCGTTGAAGAATTTGTAAAGAGAAGACACGACAACAGCAGGAGAAATAAAAGTCGTGTGTGCATTTTGGGGCTTTTGGAGGGACGATTTCGAGTTTGAATCCGTTCTTGCACATGCTCCAAAGCGTGTAACATACAATCTTGCACACGTTTGCTTTAGTAGTGGCAAAGAAGGAAAGCGTGTGACATTACCCGCTATTACGAGCTAGTCGTGTGACAGAGAGTTTTCTTGCACACGAGACTGTAGATGTTTCACGACGGCTTTAGCCGGAGTGAAACAGCAGCAGTCGAGTGTGCAAGAACACTCTCTGTCACACGACTAGCTCGTAATGGCGATTATGTCTCACAGCTTCAACAGAGGAGAGAACAAACACGTTTTGCGTACTCACGCTTGATAAACCTAAACACAGGAGCAGCCATTGTGGAGAGATCTACTTTTTGACGAAAGTGAACGAACAACTATGAATGACGTCTCGGTATATGTGAATGACGTCACAGTCATCGTCACAGTCTGTATCTTTTGAAGCATTCCATTCTTCATGACGTCTTTCTGTGTCTGCATCCGCGAAATGTTTGTTCTTTCCGGGGTCTTTGTCATCTATGTTCAGAACTCTGTCCTTCTAGTTTCAGACTAACAGGCCTCCTAGTCCAGGCATCTTAGCCACTTTAGTGAAGGGAACGTTGAAGTGACAATGACTAGGTTTAAAATGTCCCTTATCAGAAAGTTCAACCTCAGTCCTTTGATGTTTATTAAACACATTTTCATATAAAGTTGGCGCTTCATACGGAAAAATGGCTTTGAAATTGACCCAAATCCTTCTTTGGGCTCTGTAAATGTCGTTTGGGGGTATGGTTGTAAAATGGTATCTACTGGTCACCCCAATGTATAAACTGAAAACTCTTTCTGCACCAGAACACGCAGAAAGGATTGTATCTGCCTGATGTCTGATGCTTTTCAAAATCCCCAACCACTAACACCTTCAAAACGGACTTTAACTGACACTGTTGTTTTTCCCTATATAATCCTTACTATTTTTCCGAGACGTCGTCGTGTTGTGTATTTAGCTTGCCACAACCTCATACATGGTCCTAAAAGTTAAAGTTGAAGAAAATACTAAAGATAAATGAAAAAGCTGACGCAGTGTCATTCGCACCGTGAATCCCCCCATGGGAACATACTAAAGTCTGGTTCCAAATAGGCTCAATTTCCTTCTATTTCTTTGTATTTCTGCCTCGTAGGGGTAGGGGTGTTCAAACCAAAGGCACCTTTAAACCAAAATTCAAATCACACATCTTACAATACTAAGACACTCAGCAGTAAAAGGGTGTCTGCTGGTAAAAAATTCCAAACAATCCTAAAAGTACTTCACTACTAAAAGTGCTTTTAAAAAGAGCCGTTATTTTTCCCTCTATATTCAGTATTGTGTTTTCTGCGAACATGTAGTCTATTTAGATGGTTGTCGTGTGCACTTGAGTTGCTAAAGCGTTTTCAGTTGGGCATATGTCGAAAAGCAAAGAATTAGCCCTTTGAAAACCATCAGAACTGTCACACAAAAATAACATTTACCTATCTCACCAACTGACCAAACATAGGGCTTTTCCTTATGTATTATGTATTGTCGTGTTTTTTGTAGCATACTTGTGAAAACAGCCACCACTGTTGTAAATGATACTTTAAAGAGCATTATTTCATTTTTACAGTTGAAGGACAACCTGGACTGCCGTATATTACAGCTGTTTTACAATCAGCCAAAATTTTCTTGACAAACGTATGTTAAGAACAACTCCCATAGTGAAATTGAAGGAAAACAAATTGAAAATCCCCCGGCCATAGAGGAGCTAAAGAATCAACAATAAACGACTGCATGGATAGCTTGATGCACGAATGCATTGCGGACATGTTTGTCTCC
The DNA here is from genome assembly GCF_037325665.1 of Littorina saxatilis. NCBI lineage: Eukaryota > Metazoa > Mollusca > Gastropoda > Littorinimorpha > Littorinidae > Littorina > Littorina saxatilis. Next base: position 23,546,767 of record NC_090250.1, on the reverse strand, counting down.
AACCAAGAGAAAGTTCCAAAAAATCCCTTTTGTGCTTCTTATTATACAGTGACGTCAAAGACAGCCTTTTCTGCTGTTCATACATTCAGGGGTTATGGTTACACTAAACGACGTAGTTGTAGCCATACTGCCATCCAGATTTATTTCTTCCTTGCGAGCAGTCACAGGGTGTTTGTGCTGTCTGCCAACCGTTAGATGACCCCGCCCAAGTCTGTTAAGGGACCGTTTGACCGTTATAGAACGCGTCTTTTTGATTTTTTGGCACAGTTGGAAACGGTTGATTTTTATCCCTACCATTGTTTCCAAACATTATATAGGAATGTTTTGTGAACAACGGATAATAGCCGCTACTCGCATGTGTAGCAAAAGTGAGCGTACATACTCACCCTGGTCGTCCAGCCGTTGTCCGTTGCCCGTCTTTATCTGTCTGTACTGAACATTACCTTTGGATATTTCTCCAACGCTATGAAGTGAAGAAACACCAAATGTTGCAAAATGTTGTATGACCCCAAGAGCTCAAAAAAGATACTTGAGAACCTTGACCTTACCTTAAGGTCAAGGTCACAGGGAGAATGAATGTGGTCTAAAAACTGCAAAATTTCACATTGTGCCAGTTTTCTGGAAAACAAATTAAAAACAGCGGGCTTAGTTTTGTATGGTATACAAGAAAAAGAAAGCCTTATCTTCTGATACCATTTTGGTTGACCTCGCTTCAATGTCAAGGTCAGAGGAGCCCTTCAAAGTTGAATTGTAGACATATTTTGATGTGAGCTTGCCCCTTTAACTTTACTATGGACGATATCTCTTACAAACTTAAACACTGAGTGGGCCTTTGTTAGAATTTCATAGTGATCCACATCTGGCCACATGTCATCAGTGTCAAGGTCACATTGACCCCTATCAAAAATGTGACCAAGACGGGTAAAGAAATCACTATTTAAAAGTGACCATGTGTCTTGATAAAAAGTGTTAAAAAGCACCATTATCCTTTGTATAATTATGTTGAATTACTGGTCTTATGTTCAGTGACCTTGGCCCTTGACTTTGGGTCAAGGTCATATGTATTTTCGTAAGAGAAATGTGTAAAACAATTTGTATCGAATGATGCTATTGACAGTTTCAATTGTTTGACCTTGAATTTCGAGGTCACATAAAGGTGAAAGTCATGTAAAGGATACAGTTAGCATGTTTCAATGTATATTTTATGAACCAGCTGTAAGACAAGTCCTACGGGCCTAACGCTTTCTTGCATTGAAATGCCTTTTCTCTTTTGCCTTCTTCTACGGTACCCCTTGGTTATAGAGGATCCAGCTCTGTATACTTGGTTTTACTAAGTGCCTGTCTATAACAGCGAAGGGTGAATGTCGTAAACCAACTCACTGCGCACAACTTGCTTCAAGGTCAAGGTCACAGGGGACATAAAATAATGTTGTTCAAAAACAGTAAATTTTCACATTTTCACAATTTTCTCCCACGTTATTGAGAATGACGACCTTAGCTACAAGTGTTATTTAGGTCAAAGCAAGCCCTATCTATTGATACCAGTTTGGTTGACCTTGCTTCAAGGTCAAAGTCACAGGGGACCTTCAAAGTTGGATTGTATACATGTTTTGAAGTGACCTTGACCCTGAACTATGAAAAAAATCTTTCAAACTTCATAATTGTGTGGGGCACATGTTATATACTGATATTGAGCCACATTTAGTCACATATCATCAAGGTCAAGGTCACTTTGCCCCTTATGAAATGTGACTGAAACGGGCAATTGAATCACTAAAAGTGACAATGTCTCTTTGTAGAAAGTGCCAATAAGTATGTTTATGCTTCCTATGTCTTGAATTGATAGCCTTGTGATGTGTGACCTTTGATGATCTTGACCTTGGCCAAAGGTCATGTGTAATTTGGTAGGAAAAATCTGTTAACCAGTTCTAATAGTGTACAATGTCCTTGCCAGCTTCAGTTGTTAGACCTTCACCTTCAAGGTCACCTGAAGGTCAAGGTCACTTTAAGACAAAGGTCAAGCATGAGAGTCGCATGGGCTTTGCTTTGTTAAGATTTTTTACCAAGAGACATGGATTTCTTTACCCGGCTTGGTCACATTTTTCATAGGGGTCAATGTGACCTTGACCCTAACGATATGTGACCAGATGTGGCTCACTATGAAATTCTAACAAACGCCCCACTCAGTGTTTAAGTTTGTAAGAGATATCGTCCATAGTAAAGTTAAAGGGGCAAGCTCACATCAAAATATGTCTACAATTCAACTTTGAAGGGCTCCTCTGACCTTGACATTGAAGCGAGGTCAACCAAAATGGTATCAGAAGATAAGGCTTTCTTTTTCTTGTATACCATACAAAACTAAGCCCGCTGTTTTTAATTTGTTTTCCAGAAAACTGGCACAATGTGAAATTTTGCAGTTTTTAGACCACATTCATTCTCCCTGTGACCTTGACCTTAAGGTAAGGTCAAGGTTCTCAAGTATCTTTTTTGAGCTCTTGGGGTCATACAACATTTTGCAACATTTGGTGTTTCTTCACTTCATAGCGTTGGAGAAATATCCAAAGGTAATGTTCAGTACAGACAGATAAAGACGGGCAACGGACAACGGCTGGACGACCAGGGTGAGTATGTACGCTCACTTTTGCTACACATGCGAGTAGCGGCTATTATCCGTTGTTCACAAAACATTCCTATATAATGTTTGGAAACAATGGTAGGGATAAAAATCAACCGTTTCCAACTGTGCCAAAAAATCAAAAAGACGCGTTCTATAACGGTCAAACGGTCCCTTAACAGACTTGGGCGGGGTCATCTAACGGTTGGCAGACAGCACAAACACCCTGTGACTGCTCGCAAGGAAAAAATAAATCTGGATGGCAGTATGGCTACAACTACGTCGTTTAGTGTAACCATAACCCCTGAATGTATGAACAGCAGAAAAGGCTGTCTTTGACGTCACTGTATAATAAGAAGCACAAAAGGGATTTTTTGGAACTTTCTCTTGGTTGGAGACAAACATGTCCGCAATGCATTCGTGCATCAAGCTATCCATGCAGTCGTTTATTGTTGATTCTTTAGCTCCTCTATGGCAGGGGGATTTTCAATTTGTTTTCCTTCAATTTCACTATGGGAGTTGTTCTTAACATACGTTTGTTAAGAAAATTTTGGCTGATTGTAAAACAGCTGTAATATACGGCAGTCCAGGTTGTCCTTCAACTGTAAAAATGAAATAATGCTCTTTAAAGTATCATTTACAACAGTGGTGGCTGTTTTCACAAGTATGCTACAAAAAACACGACAATACATAATACATAAGGAAAAGCCCTATGTTTGGTCAGTTGGTGAGATAGGTAAATGTTATTTTTGTGTGACAGTTCTGATGGTTTTCAAAGGGCTAATTCTTTGCTTTTCGACATATGCCCAACTGAAAACGCTTTAGCAACTCAAGTGCACACGACAACCATCTAAATAGACTACATGTTCGCAGAAAACACAATACTGAATATAGAGGGAAAAATAACGGCTCTTTTTAAAAGCACTTTTAGTAGTGAAGTACTTTTAGGATTGTTTGGAATTTTTTACCAGCAGACACCCTTTTACTGCTGAGTGTCTTAGTATTGTAAGATGTGTGATTTGAATTTTGGTTTAAAGGTGCCTTTGGTTTGAACACCCCTACCCCTACGAGGCAGAAATACAAAGAAATAGAAGGAAATTGAGCCTACTTGGAACCAGACTTTAGTATGTTCCCATGGGGGGATTCACGGTGCGAATGACACTGCGTCAGCTTTTTCATTTATCTTTAGTATTTTCTTCAACTTTAACTTTTAGGACCATGTATGAGGTTGTGGCAAGCTAAATACACAACACGACGACGTCTCGGAAAAATAGTAAGGATTATATAGGGAAAAACAACAGTGTCAGTTAAAGTCCGTTTTGAAGGTGTTAGTGGTTGGGGATTTTGAAAAGCATCAGACATCAGGCAGATACAATCCTTTCTGCGTGTTCTGGTGCAGAAAGAGTTTTCAGTTTATACATTGGGGTGACCAGTAGATACCATTTTACAACCATACCCCCAAACGACATTTACAGAGCCCAAAGAAGGATTTGGGTCAATTTCAAAGCCATTTTTCCGTATGAAGCGCCAACTTTATATGAAAATGTGTTTAATAAACATCAAAGGACTGAGGTTGAACTTTCTGATAAGGGACATTTTAAACCTAGTCATTGTCACTTCAACGTTGTTCTCTAATATGCCTGGACTATAAACTCGCGTATAGTATGGAAACAGTACTGTGGTCTGGGATGCCGTTTTCAGTATTCTCAGCGTTGAAGAATTTGTAAAGAGAAGACACGACAACAGCAGGAGAAATAAAAGTCGTGTGTGCATTTTGGGGCTTTTGGAGGGACGATTTCGAGTTTGAATCCGTTCTTGCACATGCTCCAAAGCGTGTAACATACAATCTTGCACACGTTTGCTTTAGTAGTGGCAAAGAAGGAAAGCGTGTGACATATCATGTTTTCACATGCAAACGTTGCTAAATGTTACCTATTTTGAATCGAAACCTTCTCGTTCAAACATAGTGGCTTCACAGAGGTCCATTAACTTATGCAGATAATGTCTACCATGATCGGGTTAAATAACAGCGGCCATAACTACCTCACTATAAAAAGTGTTGGTTTGTATCTTTCTTGTCCTGTTGAACTGCTTTTGTGCAACCTACACAAACTATGTTACGTTCCTCAGTATGAATCGGAATTTGAATATTTTACGCAACATAGCTTAATCTCCCTGCAGTGAAATTATCAAGGTGAAATTATTTTTCAGTTTCAGAGACAACCTGGCCCAAGTGAGCAAGGACATTCAAACAGCCAACTATAGTCGCAAATACCCATACTCACATGTGGACCCCTATGTCGTGCCCAACGCCATCAGCATCTGAGGCAGTGAAAACCTGTCAGTAGTGGTGATGTGGTGGGGAGAGGGTCGAGGGATGTACACTCTTCGTGAAGCAAAGACATCTGTACCATACGGTCCATACACTTGGTTAACAACAAAAACAAAAAAAAGCCCACTTAACTCTCGTAAAATGAATGCAAATGCGAGCAATCGAGATGCTGGATAACACAGAGAGGGAACCGGGGTTCAGAGGAAAAGTTAAGGAAAAGTAAAATAAACATCATTGAACCTCAGCTGAAATAAGAACCTTGACTTGATGATGCCTTGTAAAAGGTCTAACAAATATTTTATTATTATTATTATATGAGTGTGCATGAGTTGTTAATGCTAAAGAATGTGTGTTTTCACAAAAGTGGCAACATGGCGGTGCATGATGCTACTCATGATGTTGGTTACATGGTATCCGGTTCACATCATTTTCCTAGAGAGTGTCTGTGCTGTGAGTCAATTTGTATGTCTTTGGGGCTAGAATTATTCTGGTACAAACAATTTTTGAAAATCTAAATTAATATGATCTGTACCCTTATGCCCAAAATGGAAAATTAACAGATCACAGAGTGAAAAAGTGGAAAGAAAGTGACAGAACCCCCTTCCAATCACATTGTTACCAAGTATCTGGAATGGTCACAAATACTGAGTGTTGTTGTTGTTGTTGTTGTTGTTGTTGTTGTTGTTGTTGTTGTTGTTGTTGTTGTTGTTGTTGTTGTTGTTGTTGTTGTTGTTGTTGTTGTTGTTGATGATGATGTTGCTGTTGTTAATGAAATTGGTGGTGGTGGTGGGGTCTGTTATTGTGTTTTTGTTTTGTTTTGTTTTTGCTTTGAACTCTGTTTTATTTTCTGAGGATCGTGAAGATCTTCAAGTGCTGTGGCCAGGATGTGAAGCATTGCGAGTTTGTTAAAATGTCGAGGGACCTGCCTCGCAAGTGACTTTTTCAATTTGTTTCAAACATTATGTTCATTTACTTGTTGACTGCTGGATAAAAATGCAGCATTATACCGCCTCCAAACTAAGCATTGCAGTAGATAAGTTTTTGGAGTCTGCTTCCAAGCAAAAAAGCTTAACATTGATGGCTGTAGTGTACTGTGTAGATGCCGTAGATGTGTGTCTAAGTACAAAGCCGCCATTGACACGGTTAAATACCTTGCTTGTAGATCATAGTCGGGTAGACCATGGCGTGCTTGTGGTTAATAATCCTACCCTATAGTGGTTATTTTATTTTGTTTCCAAAGCTTAACAACACGGCAAACGCTATAAGGGACATTGAATTGAACATGAACAATGTTGGATCCGCTACCTTCATCCCTCATAAATGATTTAGACCCAATTAAGCTAAAGGACACAAATTGTAAATGTCACTTTACGTACCCGAAAAGTTTTATCTTGAGTTTGATTTGCACTGTTCGTCTCAGTATTTTAAACAGTCTTCATTAAAACCGAATCTGGGTTTGATACAGACTATAAACTATGTGAGTTTTAAGGAAGAATAAAGTGAACCTAAGTATAATGTAAGATGCACACAATATTATTTTGTAACTATTGAACTACCTATTTTGCTTTAATGTAATCAGAGTGATATTTTCTTCTCGTGTTTTGGTTGTTGTTTGCTATCTCTTTTGTCTGATTTGACTGATTGTTTACAATGCTATTGGACTGGCAGTGCTCGCTCTGATTTCAATTTATTTTTATAAAAGATAATATGCTGCTTAGGTGTGTTTTTGCTGATTTGCGCCACGACGACTTTTTTGGAGTCTGTGTTTATTTTGTTGTGTTTTGAAAGTTCTTTTTACAATGCACACAACCTCCTTTGTTCTTAAAAGGTTATCCAAACCGATCAGCAACCAAATGATTTGTCTAACGTTTGAATATGTCATGTGTCCAGTTTACTATCGTGCTTGAACATATGTATACATTCAAATGTCTTACTATGATGTAGAGCGATGGTCTGTATGAAGGGTCAACCGACAACGGCAACCCAGAGGGATTTTTCTAGCTCCATCTTTTCTCAATATACTTGATTTTATCATGTTTGAGCTATGAGCTGTTGCAACCCAGAGAGACTTTTCTAGCTCCATTTTGTTCTCATGTACTTGATTTTATCATGTTTGAGCTATGGTAGAGTTACCTTTTCTTGCAAAACCTCGTACACACATTGTAGGGGTGGGAAGCATTGCGATTTTGTTAAAATGTCAAGGGACCTGCCTCGCAAGTGACTTTTTCAAAACGTTTCAAACGTTATGTTCATTTACTTGTTGACTGCTGGATAAAAATGCAGCATTATACCGCCTCCAAACTAAAGAATTGCAGAAGACAAGTGTTTGGAATCTGCTACCAAGCACAAACGCATAACATTGATGGCTGTAGTGTAGATGCCGTTGATGTGTGTCTAAGTACAAAGCCGCCATTGACACTGTTAATTACCTTGCCTGTAGAGCATAGTCGGGGAGACCACGGCGTGCATGTGGTAAATATGCTTGCCCTGTAGAGGTTATCTTATTTTATTTTCAAATTTAAACAACACGGCAAACGTTATTAGGGACATTGAACATGAACAATGTTGGATCCGCTGCCTTCATCACTCATAAGTGATTTAGGCCGAATTAAGCGAAAGAACACAAATTATAAATTTCACTTAACTTACCCCAAAAGTTTTATCTTGAGTTTGATTTGTATTTTACGCCTCTGTATTTTGGACAGTCTTCACTAAACCGAGTCTGGGTTTGATACAGACTATAAACTATGTGAGTTTTAAGGAAGAATATAGCGAACCTAAGTATAATATAAGTTGCACACAATATTATTTTGTTACTATTTTGCTTTAATGTAATCAAAGTGATATCATCTTCTCGTATTTTGGTTGTTGTTTGCTATCTCGTTTGTCTGATTTTACTGATTTTTTACAATGGTATTGGACTGGCAGTGCTCACTCTGATTTAAATCTATTTCATAAAAGATTTAAGCTGCTTAGGTGTGTTTTTGCTGATTTGCGTCACGGCGACTATATATGCGGATTATTATTTTATATTCTGTGTTTGTTTTGTTACGTTTTGAAAGTTCATTTTACAATGTACACAACCTCCTTTGTTCTTAAAATGTATTCCAAATCGATCAGCAACCAAATGATTTGTCTAACGTTTGAATGTGTCATGTGTCCAGTTTCCTATTGTGCTTGAACATGCGTATACATTCAAATGTCTTACAATGATGTAGAGCGATGGTCTGTATGAAGGGTCAACGGCAACCCAGAAGGACTTTTCTAGCTCCATTTTTTCTCAATATACTTGATTTTATCACTTTTGAGCTATGAGCTGTGGAAATGAGTTTTGATGATGTGTAACGTTACAGGTCAAAATCTACACTTGTTGATGACGCTATTCTAATATGTATTAAACATTTGTATCTTTGTCTCCCCCGTGAAAGAAACGGCTCCAAAAGTAGGCATGTCCGAACGTTGTATGCTTTATTATACCTTCCAGAGGCTCCAGCCAGAAAATGGACATTTTTGGCGTTAGTTTACTCTGTTTTTGAGGATATTGAACAAACTTTAGGAAATATTCAGAAGGCTGTCCTGAAAATAACTCCGACGAGTTTGAATGGGTTATGGTAGAGTGACCATTTGTTGCAAAACCTCGTACAAACATTGTATGGGCCAATCACTAGCAAGGAGTGTTTCGGAAACACGTGGAAAACTCACCGGCATAGTAACCCCGAAATGACAGGATTATATTTCTGTTTCAACCGAAAGACTCTTGACGTGAGTCAGTGGAAAAAGAGAGATAAACTGGGGCAACAAATATTTTTTGATTATTACACTACTTGCGCAGATGTTACTGTCGATCCCTGTCGGAGTAACACACAGGCATATTATCTAATGTTATAACAAAAATTAACAATGCATTTAAAAACACGTAAGTGTAGTGTGCGATATAACCTTCATTTTGATTTGACAACAGTTACTAAAAAGCCGTAAACTCATGATTTGTGTCCGTGCATTTGTAAAATGTTTTTTTGTTTTAATTTCCTTGTTCTTTCAAAATACTTCTGGTTGTAATAAAGCGTGTATTTGAAGTGCGGGTTTTCTCTTCCTCCCTCCATCCGCCCCATCTCTCTCTCTCTCTCTCTCTCTCTCTCTCTCTCTCTCTCTCTCTCTCTCTCTCTCTCTCTCTCTCTCTCTCTCTCTCTCTCTCTCTCTCTCTCTCTCTCTCTCTCTCTCTATCTCTCTCTCTCTCTCTCTCTCCCTCTCTCTCTCTCTCTGCGGGTGAGCATGAAGGATAGCAAGAAGGACGCACAAGAAAAGTAATTGTGAAGATTTCAATAAACCACTCAATGAGAATCATATTCTTCACATAAACACTCGACTACATGTAACCGAGTGCCGTAACACTACGATCACCTCGGGAGGCGAAGTGCAATCAAACAGGATTGAAAATGTTAGGGCTAATTTCTTAGCCCTATAAAAACTGTTATGCAAACCCGAAGGTTTCCAAGAACATACAGACAATCGGAAACCACCAGACCCCATCACAAACAGAATTCCACAATCCACCGGTGTTGACTTAAAGGCCAACAACTCGGGTGCAGAGTCTGCTGTGAAAGGAGCGGTAGCCTCCCCTGTCACAATCGCCCCCGTTTGAATAAACTTCGTCCCGAAGTTCCGAACCGGGGGACCACTGTCCATCCCAAGTTCGCAGAATGGGAACAGCACGAAAATGTTCAGTGGTCATATTATGCCATTACCTGAACATATCATGCCGAGTCCCATCCTGCTCGCAGCGCCAGATGTGGGAAGGGTGGGTGGAAGGAAAAGGATCATATAGCACAGGCAGAGGAGCATACAATTTAGACACTAAAGACAGAGGTTGCTTTAACTTATCTCTTATTGCAGGAAATGTAACTAAAAATAACCATTCAGGTAGCTTATCTAAATCAGAAATATTCCAAAACACATACAGACAATCGGAAACCAACAGACCCCATCACAAACAGAATTCCACAATCCACCGGTGTTGACTTAAAGGCCAACAACTCGGGTGCAGAGTCTGCTGTGAAAGGAGCGGTAGCCTCCCCTGTCACATACAAATGAGGACCTTGAAGGGTCTTCGAACTGTGGTCAAAGCTCGTCTCCTAGCGTGCGTGCGTGCGTGCGCGCGAGCGTTGTGTGTGTGGGCGTGCGTGCTGAAAATGAAAAATGTAATTGTTTGTTCAGTGATAATCTCTTCCCGGTGTTTTTTAATTTTTTTTTTTGAAGATATGAAATTTAATGTGGCGTCAATGTTTTTTCACCTCGGTTATCTCCGGTCAAAGAAAATAGGTGTTAAGCAAACTTAAAATTAAAAGAAAACATGCAAACTTTTGCGAATTTTCAATACCTCCCAGCAAACGTCAATTTTACAGATCTTTACAGGCATGGGAATTCTCCTCGGGTTAAAGGATTTCCGAGAAAAGTACACGTTTGCGCGAAAAAAATCCTTTACCGAGAAGAAAAAATTCGAGGAACAAAAATCCAAAAAGACAATATCTGCCTTGTATGACAAATTTCCTCCATAAAATCGTCCCTTCATTCAATAAGATTCCGCTCGCGTGAGTCACTTTTGCAAACAGTACGAAAGAGCCTACAAGTGGCGAACAAAAAGCGGGCGATCGTAATGTTGAACTCAGTTCAGTAGGGTAGTGCCTCCCGCGCGTATTACAATTGCACACTTCGAAAATGATCGTTGGTTACCGGCAATACAAAACATAATTATATTACATTTTCAGTCTTTTTGCTGTATAAAATTCATGAAACATACCCTCTGAATGCGCCAGATTGCACAGATATGTAGATTTCCCCAAAATTCCGGAGCGGGGCATGCCACCGGACCCCCTTAGTTTTCAGAGATTTTTCTTTTCCCATACCTGATTTAACACGATATTGTGACCGCCCGCTTATCTACCCCATATTTTCTTGTAATCACTCCTGTTCATCTCCACTTACAATGGGTGTAGTGGATAAGTTATCGGTATCCTAATCGTAAGATCGTGAGATCAAATCCCGGCCGGCCGCCTGAGTTAGGGTGGAGATTTTCCCGATCTCCCAGATCAAATTGTGTGCAGATCTGCTAGTGCCTGACCCCCCTTCGTGTGTACACGCAAGCACAAGACCAAATGCGCCCGAAAAAGATCCTGTATAGTCTCGGTTACACCGGACCCGAATCAGCTGCGAATCCACCCGAATGCACCTATTCGGGTGCATTCTGGAGTATTCTGTTCTCCCTCCCCGAATGAGCAAAAATTCGGGAGGGATTCTGGAACATTCATGGAGGGATTCGGCTCGTTTTGAAATGTTCACAACCAGCCGAATACCCTCCTGAATACTCCCGAATGAGGCCCCGACAAATTTAATTCGGGCCACATTCGGGAGGTAATCGGCTGGAATTCGGATGCATTCGGGAAGGCATTCGGGACATTCTTGGCAGATTCGGGCGTCTTCGTATAATTCGGAGAGTACGGTCCGAATTATCAGACCCGAATAGCACGAATAGAGCCGAATCTGCCCAGAATGCCCCGAATGCCTCCCCGAATCCGTCCGAATCTTCACCCGAATACAGCTCGCGAAAATAGCGTCGCGCGTGTCTCATTGCCTCTGTTGCAGCCGACGTGATAACATTGAATGACAAGATGTGAAGTGAGTGAGGTGCATGGAGTTGCACAAAATATACCCCCCCCCCCCCCCTCCCTGAAAAAGGGAAGAATTCGGTGATGTTCGGATCCGATTTGGGCTCCATTCGGAAGTTTCTTGGGCCCGATTCAGACGATTCTGGGGCATATTCGAGTGATTCGGTGTCTTATTCGGCGCATTCGGCCATATTCGTCCCGATTCGGGTCGCCATTCGGGTCGTTGTTCGGCTCTATTCGGGTCAGATTCGGTGCTATTCTGGTCGAATGCGGCTTGATTCTGGTCACTATTCTGGTTGGCATTATGTATTCGGGATTCTAAAAATTAATTCGCGTCGATTCTTGCCGATTCCGCTCTGATTCGGGACCTATTCGGCTCGATTCGGGGAGCTCCCCGAATTAGAGACGACAAGGTCCCGAATCCACCGAATCCATCCGATTCAACCCGTATTCGGACAGAATCGGCCCGAATTTATTCGGGAGTATTCGGTTCCTGTGTAACCGGGGCTTAAAGCATGTCGGTGAGTGGGTTATAGAAACATGGAAATACCCAGCATGCTTCCCCAGAAATCCGCGTATGCTGCCTAAGTTGCGGGGTAAAAAGGTCACACACGTAAAAGTCCACTCGTGCAAAGACATGAGTGAACGTGGTTGGAGCTTCGGCCCATAAACGAAGAATAAGATCTCCACTTGACATAGTCTGGCCGACGTTTTTCTTTATTAATTGAAATAAGAAAAGCTACTTTTATATTGTGTGCTGGAAGCAAAATTGTCAAGGACGAAAAACAAGAGTCGTATTTTATTGGAACGTTTTATTTATGACACACAATAAACCAAACCCGTAACATTCACTGTACTTTGAACCAGTTATCTTGTAAGTGGACAGACAGACAGACACGTATGACACAGATTATGAACTGATCTACCGTTCTTACTACCATTCTTGATTTGTGATTCTACATTGTGAAACGTTGGCAGTCTATTTGTTTGTTTGCTTTGTGTTTGGTTTTTGTTTGGTTTTTAAAGACGATTTATAATTATTTTCTTCTTTTGAAATAATGTGTTTTTGACTTTCGCGGTTTGTGCCCTGTACACGTAAATGTTCCAAGACCAAGAGGAATCATCGTCAAGTTCATGTTTGAAAAGAGACCTACGCTCAATGTCACATCTTAATATGTTCGTTTGAACTGTCAAGCTTCTTAAAACTGTCACGCTTATATGACAGAAGCTGACCATTGATTGCAGTGAAAAATAACCGTACGCCTTTAAAAAAAAATTTAAAAAGAGGGGAAAAAATTTTTTTTTAAAAAGAAGAAGAAGATCTCCACTTGACCCCCTCCCCTCCCCTCCCCCCCCCCCCCCCCCTCATACAAACACACTGGGGAAATCTCAGCACAATGTTGAGTTAATAAGAGCATTATGAAAATTATTGTTATGGCAATTGCCGCAAATAATTTCTGATTTTTTGTGCGAATGCCGCGCCAATGGAGCTGGAATGACCCATCTTTGCTTTTTTTGAGAAAAGTTAATGGAGATCAGGTTTAAATTCAGAAAGACTTGTATCTTGGCAACAGCACAATCTTTAGCTATCGACTGACCGAACGGAGATATGTAGATGTGGTAAGGTGTCAGCTCTGTCGAAGAAATTTTATGTGAAGAAGAATTTATTTATTCTCAAAATCGAAAAAGGTATTGTGTGTTGTTTGTTCCCATGATAAATGATTGATGTGCTGCATAATAGTTTTGTTGATAAAATAATGCTGTTTCTAGCATTGGGACTAGTGATTCACGCGGCTTGGTTTGCGGACTACTTCAGTTATGGCTGACTTTGAATGGAATCGGTGACTCATAAGCACTGTTGTGCCAATCTTCGATCATAGAAACGTTTTTGAATTCACTCGATTGCCATTCAGTTAGCTTCCTTGCCCTTTCTCTATCGGGATAATCTCAGAGCTTTTGCTGCAGAGTGTTCGCCGACAAAATTGGTCACTCCCCTCCCCCCGTTTCTCTGTCTCTCGTTATATCGCTCGCTCTCTCCCTACCCACCCCGCCCCCTGCATGTGTTGGTATGATCAAACAAGTGCACGCTGTCAAGCCGTGACACGAAGAGTTTTTGTTAAAATAAAACCACACCATTATAAACCTTTAGTCTAGTTTTTACAAGTTGTTTGTTTTGACTGGGTTTGGGCTTTTTAACACAATGAAAAACACAATCCCTAAAGCCAGGTGCATTTCTAACCAGCTAGTCACCAGTCTCAACGACGCAATCTTTCTTCACACAAAAAGTCGGTGACTTTGGCCGAACTTTACAGAAAGAGTGTCCCTGCTGAAAGAGGTTTTTTTATTGGGAAAAAAACACACATTTCGCCACCCTGACATGCCATAACCCGAACAAGTTTTATTCATGACCTTTCATTCTTTTGTCGTTGATTTTTGTTGTGTAAATTGCACCAAAGGGAACTTCTGCTTTTTGTCGGCTCCTTTCTTTGACGGGATCTAACAGGAAGTGCGAACTGGCTGACACTGAGACGAGCAAAAAGGTCGATATAATTATATAACAGATATTATTGGACTTCAGACAATGGTGATCATTGGTTTAGCAAAAAAACAGAATAACGAACAGACAAACATATGCATACACGCACACCGGCATAGAAAGATACACAGCCACACACAGACTCTTATGCGCCACACACACACACACAAACACACACACACACACACACACACACACACACACACACACACTCACGCACGCACGCGCACATATGTGCATGGCTTTGTGTTTATGTGTGTGTTCGTTCGTTAGTGTGTGTGTGTGAGTGACTGCGTTTTTTCTTACCAAAACATTATAGCTTTGTCCCCCGCGGCCATAAGCCAAGAAAGTCACGTTCACGACAAAATCATGCAGAAAGTGACAAGCCAGTATAGCGCAGTAGCGTATAGCCCTTCACGGGAAAGCGCTTTTTTCTATTCTTTTCAACTTTCTGAGCTTTTTTTAATTCTATCTTTAGATATACTACGTATCTATAATTAACCGGATGAATGAAATTGATTGATGTGCAAGTTTAACAGGATTCGTTTTTGTGTGGCTGACTTTCAAAGTGTGAATAATATCAGTAATCGGACATGTATTCCTTGACATTATGTATCTAATTTCGGAACCCATTTATCATATTTTAACATATTAAATGTTGGTTCAATTAAACTTAAGGGACATGAATGCATTGAGTTTACCTTCTGGGGCGAATAGCTCAGAGTTTGGCTTGTAAATATTAAACGGCACTCTGCTTCATCCGGTTTGTGAATGGAATTATGTAAAAATCCAATATCAAAACAACGTGTGTGTGTGTGTGTGTGTGTGTGTGTGTGTGTGTGTGTGTGTGTGTGTGTGTGTGTGTGTGTGTGTGTGTGTTGGTGTGTGTGTGTGTGTGTTGGTGTGCGTATATATATATATATGTGGAGGGGTGCGTGTGTGTGTGTGTGTGTGTGTGTGTGTGTGTGTGTGTGTGTGTGTGTGTGTGTGTGTTTGTGTGTGGTTGTGTGAAGTGACCGATTCCCAGAAAACTACAGGAGAGATTCTCATGAAACTTATGATACACATTCTTCGAGACGATATCCCCCAACAGGTTTTTTCTTACTTTGTTTCGATAAATGACTTTGATTACGTCATATGCGACATTTAGTGAAAGTTGAGGCGGTACTGTGACGACCTCACTTTTCAACCAACATTATTGACATTTTCGTCAAGCAATCTTTGACTCAGTCTAGACTGTGGGATTGCATTTTAGCTTGTTAACTTATTAAAAATCTAGTAATGGGTTTGTTCATTACAATTCTAGATATTCTTCATAACCTTTAAACTTAAGTAAACAAACACCGTGATATCAAGTGAAACATGTCGTTCGTTGGTATTCATGACTGTACGTAAGTCTTTTACGATCTATCACACGGATATTCTCGATCCGACTTACAACCAGGAAGTTACTCGGTTTTACCAGGTGCACAGACGATTCCTTGTTTTCTGTGTGGTTTATTTTAAGGACACGAACTCTTTTAAAGTAGAGCAAAGCCATTCATCGTGGACCACCGCGGTGTTAGCCTTGGTCGGGTCATTGTTCATTTGGCAACAGTTTACCCCCGATTATTTTAATCGGAATGCATAAACAAGTGACAGTAAACTCTGTCAGTAATCCGAGGGTGAGTAGGGGGGGGGGGGGGGGGTGGGGGGTTGTTAGAGAAGAACAATGAAGAGGTAGTGACTCAAACGTCGTCTTGGAATTTCAGCCGGTCAAGGCTAACCCAGAATTCCTGAGTGATTGTCATAAACTCTTTGGTCCACACATATTTAAGTTTGTTTATTTGCTATGTTTTTTGGGGTGTGTTTTGTGTTTGTTTGTTTTCCTGGGGAAGGAGGGATATCTTTGCCCATTTCTCAATTTTGTGTCTCACCTGAGTTATGGGTGAGTCTTAGAATTCATCTATTTCAGTCCGTCCGTGGAAAAAAAACGTTGAGGTTATCTCGGATGTTTTTCTAGATACACCTTTGAAACTTTGCACACTTTTAGGGTTTGGTTGACCGTCGTCAAATTTTGAGGTCACAGCGGGGTCATGTTTTTTTTTAATAAGAACTTAACGTAAAGGTTACCTCAGATGTCTTTGAAGATAGAGCTTTGACACTTTACACACTTCTAGGGTTTGACAATCTTCCGACTTGACCAAAGTTTGATTGACCCTCGTCATGTTTTGGGGTCACAGGGGGTCATATTTGATTCCAATAACTCATTACTCACGTTATCTCAGTCGTTTTTGAAGCTAGAGCTTTGAACACTTTGAGAGTTTGATAATTGCCAACATGAGCCTAGTTTGGTTGCCCCCTGTCACATTTTGAGGTCAAAGTGGGGTCATATTCGTAAAAACTTCACGTTGAGGTTTTCTCATTTATTTTAGAGCAAAAGCCTCCAAATTTCACACAAATGTAGGTGTTGATAAACAATAGACATGACCAAAGCTGGCTTGTTTTCGTCATATTTCAGAGTCACAGCATGAACATGTTTGCTGGAAATTATTGTCACTACTGAAATATCAACTGAGCTATCAAGAATATAAATGTTGACCTCATCAAGCTATGATGTCATTATTTGATTTGGACACAGCTTAGTGAATGTCTGGTACTTTTAGTCTTGGCTAGACTGTTAGTGATGACATCATATTATGATGTCATAGTTTTAGGAATGAGGTCACGCAAGTATCTGAGTACATGTTTTTTCTTGGCAAGCCAAAGAATAATTAGGTCAAGAAAATTATGGTTCTTGTAAAAATAAAAATAAAATAATCTCCAAAATGTAGAGGGTATTGAGTATGAGGCTGACGATGGTGTTGGGAAGGAGGTCAGGGTGCTTTCCAGTTTGTATATGTGGGGACGTGGGATATTCTCAGGGTTCAATAACAGAATGGTTTGATACAGGTGACATTAGGATACATGTTGTGTCAATAAGTCGGACGTGAATGTTCTCTTGAACATTATTTTGAGAAGTTGGAACAGCATCTTTGTTATTATTTTTTTTTTGTTTTTTTTTTTTTTGGGGGGGGGGGGATGGTGGTGAATATATATACAGTTTAAGATATAAAAAACAGATCTGATAACAACATGTCTTTAAAAAGGAGTCTTAAAAACGGGGTGAACTGTCAGAGTGTATGAATAGAAAATCTGAGAAAACTGGGTCTTGAAAGGGCGGAAGGTCTCATCAGGGACTGGGGTTTTAAAAGGGAGGGAGTCTTCTATGGGGTAGGATGGTTAGGGAAGGGGGGGGGGCTTAAAGATAAGTTTGCTTGTTGACTGGTTGTTTTTAAACCTTCTAGAGGATCATATGTATCTGGTGGTTGTTTATAAAATATTAACTCTTAGTATTAATGCGTGTATTGTATGATGAATTGAATTCGATGTTTTAATGTGTATTGGGTTTAAAAGTCCTAATGTAGTATTATAATACAGTATGCCTGTTGTTAGTTGTTTAATGTGTTGCCCCACAGTCTATGTTACATCTTCGGTCTGTTTTAGATCTGTACGCTTTTATGTGAGTTCTGTTTTATTGTCAGACTTGTTATGTGTAACTATGTGTCTATTACTTATCTTACGTGTTTTTTTCATCCTTTTAAAAACAATTTTTCTGGATTATCTTATATAACTATAAGTGGTCGTTGTCTATGAATTGTTTTTAATGCTTGTATGTTATTTCTTACGAGAACACTTTTTATATGTAAAATATTAAATTTTAATGTCTAATGTAAAGCGCCATGAGACTGCCATTCGGCGGTGAACAGCGCTATAAAAGAATGTTTTATTATTATTAAAGAGGAAGGAGTACGTCTTATTTTAAGGGAAAGGGGGTGTGGTTGTAATAAGAAATGACGAAGGAGAGTCCTGTAAGCACTTGCTTTTCTTGCTAAAGACGTTTATTAGGCTTGGGGCACTTTAAAATGGTTTTTGCACACACTGGACGGTTAACTAGCTTTGGATCTCAAGATGAACTTGCTTTGAGAAGGACAGTGTCTTTGAACAGCATTGTTTCTGTGTTTCATTAATAATCCTGCACATTGACTATTAATGTTTGGACGAAAAGCTTGAATCGACGAGTGTACCAGGTGAGCGGGTTCTAAGGGAAACTTCAAATAGCTGTTCATTTCAGGAAACGACATTTATTTTCCTGTCGTGATAGCTAGTCATCCTGCTATTAACTCTTTTTGAGTCATTATGACTGTGACAACTTTTGAATGAAACATTTAAATTACCAATTTTCGAGAAAAAAAATCATCAATTGAACAACAATGAATGAGTGTTGATCATTCAACTACTGAGTTGTTTCTATTTGAACAACTTCCTGCCTGCATATTCATGGCCAATGGGATTTCTTTCCGTGAAGACACCCGGGCCAAAACAAAGGCATGAGAACTCAAAATTGACATTTTTTTAAACGAAATGTTTAGACAAAATAATGTAATTGGTTGACCAATCCGTTCAGGTTTTTACATTGGAAAAGCGCACCCCCCAATTGGTAACATACGAAAACTTGACAGCCTGTCTATTTTCTGTACAGAGAGAAAATTGTTCATTGGATAACGTGTACTTTAATCAATCTCAGAGACTTATTCTACAACACCAATAACAACAACAACAACAACAACAACAACAACAACAACAACAACAACAACCTATCGACAAAAATAATAAAATTTAACAACAACAACAACGGAAAAAAACATCACACTTTAGGTAGGGACCAACCGGATTGTTGATTGCTGGTATTTTGTCAGGTGAAAAGATGCTTCGATTCCACATAAAGCCTGGATGCACTCCATATACGTTGGTCCGTATTGGTGTTGTAGTAATTTATTCCGGTGCCTGTGAAAACACACGGAGCCTTTTATTATTAGTCTCTTCACAACTGTCTGTGCATTGGCTACAACTGTTTTTCCTTGGCTGCGACATTTTTCTTGAGTGGTGTTAGTGTTGTGTTTTACTCTGTACCCTGAACGCCAAAGTCTTCCCCACTCCTATACCTTCGCTGCACCACTTTCCTCTAAAACTCAAGACTCAAAGACTCAAAGATTTTACTGTACTTATAAAAACCAGGCGGTGTCAGGCGGTTTAAAACACTTGAAAACATCTCATTTATTAACGGTTCAAAATTGAACTAAAAAGATCCAAGACTTTCCAAGCAATCACTCACGGATACAGACACACACATACACACGCATAAGTAAACACAAACTCACACACACACACACACACATACGCACAAACTCACACACACACACACACACCGTGACACACACACACACACACACACACACACACACACACACACTCTCTCTCTCTCTCTCTCTTTCTCTGTAAGTTCTCTCTCGTATCCTTTTTATATTTAGTCAAGTTTTGACTAAATATTTTAACATCGAGGGGGAATCGAAACGAGGGTCGTGGTGTATGTGCGTATGTGTGTGCGTGCGTGCGTGCGTGTGTGTGTGTGTGTGTGTAGAGCGATTCAGACTAAACTACTGGACCGATCTTTATGAAATTTGACATGAGAGTTCCTGGGTATGAAATCCCCGAACGTTTTTTTCATTTTTTTGATAAATGTCTCTGATGACGTCATATCCGGCTTTTCGTGAAAGTTGAGGCGGCACTGTCACGCCCTCATTTTTCAACCAAATTGGTTGAAATTTTGGTCAAGTACTCTTCAACGAAGCCCGGGGTTCGGTATTGCATTTCAGCTTGGTGGCTTAAAAATTAATTAATGACTTTGGTCATTACAAATCTGAAAATTGTAAAAAAAAATAAAAATTTATAAAACGATCCAAATTTACGTTTATCTTATTCTCCATCATTTGCTGATTCCAAAAACATATAAATATGTTATATTCGGATTAAAAACAAGCTCTGAAAATTAAATATATAAAAATTATTATCAAATTTTTTTTTCGAAATCAATTTAAAAACACTTTCATCTTATTCCTTGTCGGTTCCTGATTCCAAAAATATATAGATATGATATGTTTGGATTAAAAACACGCTCAGAAAGTTAAAACAAAGAGAGGTACAGAAAAGCGTGCTATCCTTCTCAGCGCAACGAATACCCCGCTCTTCTTGTCAATTCCACGTGTTCTGTGAGTTCGACAGCTACTTGACTAAATATTGTATTTTCGCCTTACGCGACTTGTTATATTTAGTCAAGTTTTGACTAAATATTTTAACATCGAGGGGGAATCGAAACGAGGGTCGTGGTGTATGTGCGTGCGTGTGTGCGTGTGTGTGTGTGTGTGTGTGTGTGTGTGTGTAGAGCGATTCAGACTAAACTACTGGACCGATCTTTATGAAATTTGACATGAGAGTTCCTGGGTATGAAATCCCCATACGTTTTTTTCATTTTTTTGATAAATGTCTTTGATGACGTCATATCCGGCTTTTCGTGAAAGTTGAGGCGGCACTGTCACGCCCTCATTTTTCAACCAAATTGGTTGAAATTTTGGTCAAGTAATCTTCGACAAAGCCCGGACTTCGGTATTGCATTTCAGCTTGGTGGCTTAAAAATTAATTAATGACTTTGGTCATTAAAAATCTGAAAATTGTAAAAAAAAATAAAAATTTATAAAACGATCCAAATTTACGTTTATCTTATTCTCCATCAATTGCTGATTCCAAAAACATATAAATATATTATATTCGGATTAAAAACAAGCTCTGAAAATTAAATATATAAAAATTATTATCAAAATTAAATTGTCCAAATCAATTTAAAAACACTTTCATCTTATTCCTTGTCGGTTCCTGATTCCAAAAACATATAGATATGATATGTTTGGATTAAAAACACGCTCAGAAAGTTAAAACAAAGAGAGGTACAGAAAAGCGTGCTATCCTTCTTAGCGCAACTACTACCCCGCTCTTCTTGTCAATTTCACTGCCTATGCCGTGAGCGGTGGACTACGAGTATACGGTCTTGCTGCGTTGCATTGCGTTCAGTTTCATTCTGTGAGTTCGACAGCTACTTGACTAAATATTGTATTTTCGCCTTACGCGACTTGTTTGTAATTAAACTTAAAATTGCTCAGTTGTAAACTGTGTAGTACATCTTAAATTATATTATCTTAAAAGTACATATGAGTAAATGAAATCGTTGCACTCATCAACAATTACTAAATAATTACCAACACTTTCAACCCATCAGACCAATACCAGAGTATTCAATCAAAGTAATCCTCGCGGACGAATAAATATACATTCTTGTTATTATCCAGAGGCCTGCGCACACATACCGAAACAGACACATACACACACCGAAACAGACACATACACACACCGAAACAGACACATACACACACACACACACACACACACACACACTTCTAGACTTCTAGAGAAATGAAAATGTAATGCAAAATGAAAGAATGTGGAACATTAGACGCTGCTTCTTCTTTGGAGCCATATTTTGCCAGCAAATGTCAGCCATTCAAAGTGCCGTTTGTTCATTATAACCAGGCAGAGCTTCCCATCAGTGAGCTTTAGAGAACTGGCGGTGGTTCAATTAATCGTGCGGTCCAAGAATCTACAGCACCGGCCCCCGTAGCGCAGTGGGTTCGAATCCCATCAGGGTCATGTGTTTCGGGCTACGGCTGGCTCCTACCCAGAGTGGAAGTGCTATGGTTCCTGGGATCACCAGCCGGGTGTCATTCACTTAACGAATGCAACTTTGAGGGTGCTCAGGTTCTGTTTACCTAACCAACACCGCAGGTGCGGCAGTTCTCGGGCCTGGTTGACGCCAGGGTATATTATGACAGTAAGCTTAGAGTGCTGCCCTGTCACGTAGTCTCAAACCAAATTGGAAAACCAAAGCATCATCATTATAATTATCCTCATCTCATTAATCCTCCAAAATGATAAATTGTCCTTGCTCTTGTGGCCCTTCATGCCCGGAGCTCTCATGGTGACCTTGGTCTCAGTGTTCCTGTTCGATCCTTCCCTGAATAGTAGTTCTGCTGTCAGTCTTCAACGTGTGACGTTCTGGGGGGTCGACGGAGGGACGTGGTGGCGGTCTGCTCTCTGGAGGGGACGCTCACTCAGTATGGCTCCGCGACTAAACAGTCAATGTCTTTAGTAGGGGGCATAGTAGGTAGTGGGCTGCGTCCGTTAGCTCGGGACAGACCCACTACTGAACACCATCGAAGTGACTCAGCAGAAGTGCAGTGTGATCTTCCGAGGGTAGCCCACCGCAGCGACCCGACATCCCCCCCTGGAGCGTCTGTAAAATCGACAAGTCTGGCAGCGGAACGAAATTCAGATGTGGATGGAGCAGTGAATGCAGGGACGGGGCGGCGTGATATGAGAGCACAACGGGACAAGGCGAAAGACGAAAAAAAAAAATCTACAGCACATGCCCAAAGTTGACCATAATTACCACACACACTAACAGATTTGTACAATCTAAACAGTTCTTGACACAATTTCGTTTGGAAAAAGAAGTTTTTGTTGAAAATCCAACATTTGGGCATGCAACTCTAACCAAATGGTTGCTTTGAAGTGATGGCGATTCTGTGAAAACGCTTCAGTCAAACTTTCAGAAATCGTCATACTTTTAGTCACAATTCATGCATACATGTTTGACAGCACAAGATTTCTTGATCTTGTGTTTTGTAGAGATTTCGATAAAACTGAAAAGAAAGAACCATAACAGATCTTTTATTTTCAATACATGCCGCAATTATTACGTCATTTGTACAACGACGTCACGGCATTGACTATTTTTTAATGACGAGTCAAAACTTCAAGTAATTATACACCGTTAGTTTTGCTCAGAGTTTATTCAGCAAAAATGCATTGTGAGCACAGTTATGTGTATTTTAATTAGTCAGTCGGCTAAGGACCGTTTTGGTTACTTTTTGGCGTCACGTTAGCAAACACTTTTTTCTGATAGATTTTAACACCACAACACTAAATCGAAAGTTTTGGGGCAATATTCCAAACCACCGGTGAGAAAAACGTTGGTTTGTGTGTATGTTTTCCTTCTTTGGCGTTACTATTCTTGTTTTGAGGGTTGGGTTCATAAAACGGACATAAAACTTAAACCGCTTGACAGAAATTATATAACTGTAAATCATTCGAAAGGGAAGGCATTCATGTACACGTTTGTGCCACTTAAAATGACGTCATTATCTGTTTGTTTTTGTGAAATTGACAAGAAGAGCGGGGTAGTAGTTGCGCTGAGAAGGATAGCACGCTTTTCTGTACCTCTCTTCGTTTTAACTTTCTGAGCGTGTTTTTAATCCAAACATATCATATCTATATGTTTTTGGAATCAGGAACCGACAAGGAATAAGATGAAAGTGTTTTTAAATTGATTTCGATAATTTAATGTTGATAATAATTTTTAATTTTTTAATTTTTAGAGCTTGTTTTTAATCTAAATATAACATATTTATATGTTTTTGGAATCAGAAAATGATGGACAATACGATGATTGTAAATTTGGATCGTTTTATAAAAGAAATATTTTTTTTACAATTTTACGATTTTTAATGACCAAAGTCATCAATTAATTTTTAAGCCACCAAACTGAAATGCAATACCGAAGTCTGGGCTTTGTCGAAAATTACTTGACCAAAATTTCAACCAATTTGGTTGAAAAATGAGAGCGTGACAGTGCCGCCTCAACTTTCACGAAAAGCCGGATATGACGTCATCAAATACATTTATCACAAAACTGAAAAAAACGTCTGGGGATATCATACCCAGAAACTCTCATGTCAAATTTCATAAAGATCGGTCCAGTAGTTTAGTCTAAATCGCTCTACACACACACACACACAGACACACACACGCACATACACCACGACCCTCGTCTCGATTCCCCGCTCTACGTTAAAACATTTAGTCAAAACTTGACTAAATGTAACAAGTCGCGTAAGGCGAAAATACAATATTTAGTCAAGTAGCTGTCGAACTCACAGAATGAAAGTGAACGCAATGCCATTTTTCAGCAAGACCGTATACTCGTAGCATCGTCAGTCCACCGCTCATGGCAAAGGCAGTGAAATTGACAAGAAGAGCGGGGTAGTAGTTGCACTAAGAAGGATAGCACGCTTTTCTGTACCTCTCTTTGTTTTAACTTTCTGAGCGTGTTTTTAATCCAAACATATCATATCTATATGTTTTTGGAATCAGGAACCAACAAGGAATAAGATGAAAGTGTTTTTAAATTGATTTGGACAATTTAATTTTGATAATAATTTTTATATATTTAATTTTCAGAGCTTGTTTTTAATCCGAATATAACATATTTATATGTTTTTGGAATCAGCAAATGATGGAAAATAAGATAAACGTAAATTTGGATCGTTTTATAAATTTTTATTTTTTTTTACAATTTTCAGATTTGTAATGACCAAAGTCATTAATTAATTTTTAAGCCACCAAGCTGAAATGCAATACCGAAGTCCGGGCTTCGTCGAAGATTACTTGACCAAAATTGCAACCAATTTGGTTGAAAAATGAGGGCGTGACAGTGCCGCCTCAACTTTCACGAAAAGCCGGATATGACGTCATCAAAGACATTTATCAAAAAAATGAAAAAAACGTTCGGGGATTTCATACCCAGGAACTCTCATGTCAAATTTCATAAAGATCGGTCCAGTAGTTTAGTCTGAATCGCTCTACACACACACACAGACACACAGACACACAGACACACGCACATACACCACGACCCTCGTTTCGATTCCCCCTCGATGTTAAAATATTTAGTCAAAACTTGACTAAATATAACAAGTCGCGTAAGGCGAAAATACAATATTTAGTCAAGTAGCTGTCGAACTCACAGAACACGTGGAATTGACAAGAAGAGCGGGGTATTCGTTGCGCTGAGAAGGATAGCACGCTTTTCTGTACCTCTCTTTGTTTTAACTTTCTGAGCGTGTTTTTAATCCAAACATATCATATCTATATATTTTTGGAATCAGGAACCGACAAGGAATAAGATGAAAGTGTTTTTAAATTGATTTCGAAAAAAAAAATTTGATAATAATTTGTATATATTTAATTTTCAGAGCTTGTTTTTAATCCGAATATAACATATTTATATGTTTTTGGAATCAGCAAATGATGGAGAATAAGATAAACGTAAATTTGGATCGTTTTATAAATGTTTATTTTTTTTTACAATTTTCAGATTTGTAATGACCAAAGTCATTAATTAATTTTTAAGCCACCAAGCTGAAATGCAATACCGAACCCCGGGCTTCGTTGAAGAGTACTTGACCAAAATTTCAACCAATTTGGTTGAAAAATGAGGGCGTGACAGTGCCGCCTCAACTTTCACGAAAAGCCGGATATGACGTCATCAGAGACATTTATCAAAAAAATGAAAAAAACGTTCGGGGATTTCATACCCAGGAACTCTCATGTCAAATTTCATAAAGATCGGTCCAGTAGTTTAGTCTGAATCGCTCTACACACACACACACACACACGCACGCACGCACGCACACACATACGCACATACACCACGACCCTCGTTTCGATTCCCCCTCGATGTTAAAATATTTAGTCAAAACTTGACTAAATATAAAAAGGAGGAATAATTGCAATCACACACACACACACACAGACATACGCACACACACACGCACGCACACACACACGCACGTACTCATACACACACACACACACACGCGCGCGCGCGCGCACGTACGTACGCACGCACGCGCGCACATACACACACAGGCACACACACACACACACACACACACACACACACACACACACACACACACACACACAAAGACATACACAAACATACCGACAAAATGACAGACATACACACAGTGAGACAAACCGACACAGAAACCCCCACACATGCACGCACGCACTTATATACGCAAACAAAGACGTAGATATGCTTATAGAGAAACACTTACGCAACCAAAAAAACACGCACACAAACACACAGACAGACAAACTTCATTCTTGGTAGAGAAATGCATTTCTTTCTGTATTGCTTTCTCTTTAAGTGCACCTACCTCGCAGGGAGAGAGAGAGAGAGAGAGAGAGAGAGAGAGAGAGAGAGAAAGAGAGAGAGAGAGAGAGAGAGAGAGATAGAGAGAGAGAGAGAGAGAGAGAGAGAGAGTGAGAGAGACACACAGACAGACAGACAAAGACACAGAGAGAAAAAGATAGGCAGACAGAGGGAGAGACAAACAGACGAACACACAGACAGACATAGACAAACACACAAACAAAGACACACAGACAGACTTCACTATTGTATGTGCAAGTAATTTTGTTAAACCACACGTTACGTTCACCACTGAACGTGAAACCATGTAAAACGTTACTATCTCAGATAACGGCACTGACGCTACCGGAAATAGAATTTATCAGTGAAATTCTACCATCAATTTAGTAATCGATGCGATGTAAATTATCCTAAAACTGTGGTATGATCACGACATCGTTTAGCATTTAGGATCAAATGGTGCCAAT
Organism: Littorina saxatilis; assembly: GCF_037325665.1. Taxonomy (NCBI): domain Eukaryota; kingdom Metazoa; phylum Mollusca; class Gastropoda; order Littorinimorpha; family Littorinidae; genus Littorina; species Littorina saxatilis. The sequence continues at coordinate 23,520,128 of NC_090250.1, read as the reverse complement.
GTGTACACAATGCACTAATCACAGACAACAGTTATACACTTTACGTACATGTAACTCTCCAACTGACATTGTCTGCCACTTGAAACAAATGACTTTCGAAGGAAAATTAACTCCAATATATAAATATTATGTATGATTTTTAATAATTACTTGCACTTTTTGAAAATTAAGCTTTTTCTACGATAAGGTGTTTACCCCCTAAATGTATAAGTCATCCGGTAGAAAAACCGGAAGTATCGTGTACTAAGCATATGTATATGTTTAAAAAGTTAATTGTGTTAATGTAGAACATCTTGCCTATGTATATGTTTAGGTTTTGAATACTTTAGGGGAAAACCATAGCCATTATTCATTCATCTTCAACTAACACCCCTAATCTCAGGGCACATTTTGTTAGTGGGGGTAGGGTTTCAATCAGTCAAAAATCACTTTCATTCAATATTTTCTGCCATTTCAAATACATACACGTAATTGCACAATTTCTTAAATTTTAAGATGCTTTAACTGACTATACCAAGAAAACCTGCACTTTTTGTAGAATTAGTTTTTTGTCCATGATTTATGTTTAAAAATGTCAATTTTTACGACAAAAAATGCTAACGGTTGCCTCACCAGAGGACACGTACCAACGACGTGAATCGTGTCTGCCAATTAAAATGCATATATTTTGAAATAAGGGGAATCATAACATATTTCACTGTAAAGTGTCTCACTCTAATACCTTCTGGGTTCATTGTGTATTTGGTTAAGTGAATTGCAGATAAGTTTTTTTTGAAAATGAGAGCTCTACATATATTTTATTAAAACTGAAACTGGTGGAGTGAAAAACAGACCTGTTTTGAAGAAGTCGTACTAAAATCATTTATGGGCTTGAACTTCACAGTTTGCGTGTTATCTTTTAAAGAAAACCCGTTTTCATCACTAACAATGACCTAATTTACACATACATATCGGTCGGTCATAGTCGCGTTTTTTTTTTTAGAGAGGTAGTGTACAAAATGTCGTTTTGTACGTTTAAATTACATGTCCATTATTTTAGTCATATATCAATCAATAAATAAATGCGCATACTTTTATTAAACGTTACTTTCACTTTAAGATCGCTTCTAACATTTAGTATGATTTCTGACAAATGCACGCTATGTAATAAATTGATAATATTATGGACGCCATGTGGTAAAACCGGAAGTTGAATTATTTTGCGATAGCAAAATCCTTTTACAATGATCACTTTCCTTTTATATTAAGCTGATCTTTAACGTTATGGGTAAAAATCTAACAGATTGAACCAAATTATCCTTTTTCAAGCCTGTGTATGTGTAAACTCTTTTTTGCTTCGACCCGGTTCGGTTTTCGGAGTTGATTCAAAATCATCCATTATGTATCTTATGTGACTGTTGTTTTCCTCGGTAAATTAACAATTGTTGATGTAAAATAATTCTAGCTGTGAGAATAAACAATTTTCAAGATGTTTTTGATTGCGGTTTTAACCAGGCGTTCAGTTAGCTATACATATCGATTGAGAAAATGGCATTTCCTGTTTTGTCCTCCGCATGTTATACAGATGTTGTTAAAAATAAAACTGTGTATACGAATTAGGCATTTTACTTGCTGTCTGATGGCAAACATCTTTAGCTTTCATTTAAGGTATAATTTGCTTATATCCGTATGCAGTCAAGCGGTACATGACGGTTTTTTGTAACCTACCCCCTGCGTCATGGCTGCATTTTTGCAGAATATGGGTCATGTTACAAAAACGCTTCTCATTCTTAGGTTGTTGGGTTTAGCCATTTGTCGTTTACCGAACTGTGGCTGCAAATAAAACGAACTTTCCAAAAAACATAATATCTAATGTGACCACCAAAAGTAACCTTTCCACTATAGCCAGCCAGGTGACTAAATAATCAACCCCCTCTTTCCATGTTGTGCATTTTTGCAGATAGTGACCCCCTTTCGGAGACACATTTTGTATGAAAGCTGCCACTAGAAGTTATTTTGATGTCTGTTTAGAATAGCAGAGATACTATACTTTACAAAGCAGCTCAGCATAGGATTCTCGAATGATAACAATTAACCGTTGCGCGTGTGCTTTGCGGGGGAAATTGGCAGCAAGTCCCGGGGACAGCAGTCGACATGTCAAGTCGTGGCGTGTTGTATCGCGTGACCGTTGTTTTTTCTGGCACCGACCCGTAACACGCGTTTCTCACAGACCCACCCGGTTATTTTTTAAGTCGTAATTCTCTTTTTTTTAGTCGTAACCTGTTTGCACTCTGAACACCCTTTTCGCCACCCCACCCCAACCCCCAAAACTCCCTACTCTTGTATTCTACCTGTACAGCTGAGGCGATTGGACGGTTATCTGTTCATGGCGACCCACGTGTCTCCTTGGCTAGCACTTCCTGGTTGCAGATCGTGTATACTACCCGCGCTGGAGCAGAGTTTGTCGTCATTATCTGCAGGTGGCGAGTTTGGCGTGGAAGGCTCAGGACGTGTGGTGCTGTCTTTTGAGGCTTTGATTGACAATTCGGTGTGTGTGGCGCCTCTCCCTAGCTCTGCGAGCAGTGTCGATTTTGGGACAGGTCAGTGAATGAAAAGAGTTAATTTTGTTGTTTTGTTTATTTGTTTTGTTTGTGTGTGTGTGTGTGTGTGTGTGTGTGTGTGTGTGTGTGAGGGAGGGGTGGGTGGGTGGTGATGGGGTTGTGCTTGCCGGAAGGATACATTTGGTATTTACAAGTTTGTTCATATTTCAGAAACAACAGTATTTATTGACTATGACGTCACCAATATCACATTATTTTGTTTGTTAAACTCTTAGAATGTCAGCATTACGCATGGTGAATGAAAAGCAAGTGAGCACTGTTGCCACGTCAGTGACGTTTTTCTAATTTAAGTGAACTACCCTTTCATTTTTATAAACTTACAAATCTTTCATCTTTGGTCCCAGATTGTCATGTATGGGGAAATCTCAGCACAATTTTGAGTTAATAAAAGCATTATGAACATTATTTTTATGGCAAATAATGTCTGATTTTGTGTGCGAATGCCACGTCAATGACGCTGGAATTACGCTTCTTTTTTTCCGAGAAAGTTTATGGAGATCAGTTTTAAATTCAGAAAGACTTGTATCTTGGCAACAGCACGATCATTATAGTGATCGACTGACCGAGCGGAGATATATAGTGGTAAGGTGTCCGCTCTGTCTAAGAAACTCTATATGACGAAGAATTTTGTTTTTTAAAAGCGAAAAAAAAGGTTTGTTTTGTTTGTTCCCATGTTAAATAATTAATGTGCTGCATCATAGTTTTGTTGATAAATGCTGCTTCTAGCACAGGGACTCGTAATTCACGCGGCTTAGTTGCGGACTATACTTCAGTTATGACTGACTCGGAATGGAATCAGTGACTCATAAGCACTGTTGTGCCAATCTTCGATCATAGAAACGTTTTTGAATACACTCGATTGCCATTCAGTTAGCTTCCTTGCCCTTTCTCTATCGGGATATTCTCAGAACTTTTGCTGGAGAGTGTTCGCCGACGTAATTTGTCACTCCCCTCCCCCCGTTTCTCTCTCGCTCGATCACTCCCTACCTACTCCCCTACCTGCATGTGTTGGTATGATCAAACAAGTGCATATAGGGAGCAGCCGGGTTGGTATGTTTTCAGGTAAAAAAAAAAAAAAAAGATACTTGTATCCCATATAAAGCCTGGATGCACGCGATAGAGTTTGGTTCATAATGGTGTTGACTAAATAAAAAGAGTAATATATTCTGGTGCTAGGGAAAAAAAACATGCAGCCTTTTATACTGAGTCTCCAAATTGTATGCACTGAGGTATTTTCAATCTGCGTTTATCCGGAAAAAGAGACATGCAATACTCGAAACTGAACACCCACTTGGTTGTTTGCCTGCATTTTGCCCCTCCACAAAATCAGTCTCTTCACAACGGTCTGTGCATTGGCTTAAACGTTTTTTTGCTTGCCTGTGTTGTGTTTTACTCTGTACCCTGAACGCCAAAGTCTTCCCCACTTCTACACCTTTGCTGCACAACTTTCCTATACAACTCAAGACTCAAATATTTTACTGACAAATGTTGCCGTGTAAAGGCAGAAGGAAGCAAGTGTCCATGAAACGTAGTTTCGAGAAAAGCGACTTTTTGTGTTTGCATCGCAAAGCAAAGCTTTAAATGCTATCTTGTTTTACTGATGAAATGTAGGGCAGTGTTTTGCGTTTTTGTTATGAATATCAAAGCCCACATTTGATTCATCACTTAGAAATAATGATTTGTGTAGAGTTAACAGGGCTCCCCACGGACGCCCCTCCTAGTGCGTCCCGGGACCCCCACTTTTAAATTTTAGAGGGTCCATGGACCCCCACTGCAGTATTTTAGAGGGTCCCAAAGGTCCAAAAGCCGAAGAGTCCCAGTGTACTTATAAAACATTGTGGTCACGTATAGTGTACTGCGAAGTGTCTTTTTCATTGGAATATTCTATGTAGACATGACAATCCAACAACACACACACGCAAACGCATTCACACACTTTCCATTTGACTTCCTGTCCTTTTTATGTTCATGCCGGGTGTTGTTTTCTCTGTAAACATGTCAGAATGAGATTCCAAATACATGATGTTAAACGTTCAAATATAAAAGTATTGGTGTGCGCCCCTCTCTCTTTCTCTCTCTCTCTCTCTGTTTGTGCATCTGTGCTCGGTGTTTTCTTGTGTGTGTGTGTGTGTGTGTGTGTGTGTGTGTGTGTGTGTGTGTGTGTGTGTGTGTGTGTGTACGTGCGTGCGTGCGTGCGTGCGTGCGTGCGTGCGTGCGTGCGTGTGTGTGTGTGTGTGAAGTGACCGATTCCCAAAAAACTACAGGAGAGATTCTCATGAAACTTATGATACACATTCTTCGAGACGATATCCCCCAACAGGTTTTTTTCTTACTTTGTTTCGATCAATGACTTTGATTACGTCATATGCGACATTTAGTGAAAGTTGAGGCGGTGCTGTGACGACCTCACTTTTCAACCAAAATTATTGACATTTTTGTCAAGCAATCTTTGACTCAGTCTAGACTGTGGGATTGCATTTCAGCTTGTTAACTTATTAAAAATCTAGTAATGGGTTTGTTCATTAAAATTCTAGATATTCTTCATAACCTACTTAAGTAAACAAACACCGTGATATCAAGTGAAACATGTCGTTCGTTGGTATTCATGACTGTACGTAAGTCTTTTACGATCTATCACACGGATATTCTCGATCCGACTTACAACCAGGAAGTTACTCGGTTTTACCAGGTGCACAGACGATTCCTTGTTTTCTGTGTGGTTTATTTTAAGGACACGAACTCTTTCAAAGTAGAGCAAAGCCATTCATCGTGGACCACCGCAGTGTTAGCCTTGGTCGGGTCATTGTGCATTTGGCAACAGTTTACCCCCGATTATTTTAATCGGATCGCATAAACAAGTGACAGTAAACTCTGTCAGTAATCCGAGGGTGAGTAGGGGTGGGGGGGTGGGGGGTTGTTAGAGAAGAACAATGAAGAGGTAGTGACTCAAACGTCGTCTTGGGATTTCAGTCAAGGCTAACCCAGAATTCCTGAGTGATTGACACAAACTCTTTGGTCCACACATATTTACGTTTGTTTATTTGCTATGTTTTGGGGGTGTATTTTGTGTTTGTTTGTTTTCCTGGGGAAGGAGGGATATCTTTGCCCATTTCTCAATTTTGTGTCTCACCTGAGTTATGGGTGAGTCTTAGAATTCATCTATTTCCGTCCGTACGTGGAAAAAAAACCCGTTGAGGTTATCTCGTATGTTTTTCTAGATACACCTTTGAAACTTTGCACACTTTTAGGTTTTGGTTGACCGTCGTCAAATTTTGAGGTCACAGCGGGGTCATGTTTTTTTTTAATAAGAACTTAACGTAAAGGTTACCTCAGATGTTTTTGAAGATAGAGCTTTGAAACTTTACACACTTCTAGGGTTTCACAATTTTCCGACTTGACCAAAGTTTGATTGATCCTCGTCATATTTTGGGGTCACAGGGGGTCATATTTGATTCCAATAACTCATTACTCACGTTATCTCAGTCGTTTTTGAAGCTAGAGCTTTGAACACTTTGAGGGTTTGATAATTGCCAACATGAGCCCAGTTTGGTTGCCCCCTGTCACATTTTGAGGTCAAAGTGGGGTCATATTCGTAAATACTTCACGTTGAGGTTTTCTCATTTATTTTGGAGCAAAAGCCTCCAAATTTCACACAACTGTAGGTGTTGATAAACAATAGACATGACCAAAGCTGGCATGTTTTCGTCATATTTCAGAGTCACAGCATGAACATGTTTGCTGGTAATTATTTTCACTACTGAAATATCAACTGAGTTATCAAGAATATAAATGTTGACCTCATCAAGCTATGATGTCATTATTTGATTTGGACACAGCTTAGTCAATGTCTGGTACTTTTAGTCTTGGATAGCCTGTTAGTGATGACATCATATTATGATGTCATAGTGTTAGGAATGAGGTCACGCAAGTATCTGAGTACATGTTTTTTCTTGGCCAGCCAAAGATTACAATACGACGACAATATGTAGGATACCCGAATATTAACAGTTTACCGTTGCGCGCGCGCTTTGTATGGGAAATTGTCGGCAAGTCCCGGCGACAGCACCCGACACATCAAGCCGTGGCGTGTTGTATCGCGTGACGACACCGGCCCGTGTTGCACCACACTTTGAAGTAATCCCACACTTTGAAGTAAATTACTTCAAAGTGTGGGGATGTGCCCCACACTTTGAAGGAAACTCATTTTTTACTTCAAAGTGTAGGGGGATCTTCCCACACTTTGAAGTAAACTCAGTTTGTACTTCAAAGTGTGGGGGGATCTTCCCACACTTTGAAGTAACTTACTTCAAAGCGTGGGACTTTTGCATCGCCTGTTTGAGCCCGATGATTTTGTCAAAAAAAATGGCAAAGTCTTTTGGATGAGTGAACAGAAAAAGTGAGCGAGCCAAGAAACATAGTGATGTTTGTTATCAGGCTTTAAGCAATGTCCCATTGTTGAGTGTGACGAAAACTCGTGGTGACGATTTTAAAACATGTTGGGTCACGCATGGTCCAATCTTACATGGTCCAACCTTACATGGTCCAACCTTACATGGTCCAATCTTACATGGTCCAATCTTACATGGTCCAACCTTGCATGGTCCAACCTTGCATGGTCCAATCTTACATGGTCCAACCTTACATGGTCCAATCTTACATGGTCCAATATAACATGGTCCAACCTTACATGGTCCAACCTTACATGGTCCAATCTTACATGGTCCAATCTTACATGGTCCAACCTTACATGGTCCAATCTTACATGGTCCAATCTTACATGGTCCAACCTTACATGGTCCAACCTTACATGGTCCAATCTTACATGGTCCAATCTTACATGGTCCATGGTCCAACCTTACATGGTCCAATCTTGCATGGTCCAATCTTACATGGTCCAACCTTACATGGTCGAACCTTACATGGTCCAATCTTACATGGTCCAATCTTACATGGTCCAACCTTACACGGTCCAACCTTACATGGTTCAATCTTACATGGTCCAATCTAACATGGTCCAACCTTACATGGTCCAATCTTACATGGTCCAATCTTACATGGTCCAACCTTACATGGTCCAATCTTACATGGTCCAATCTTACACGGTCCAATCTTACATGGTCCAACCTTACATGGTCCAACCTTACATGGTCCAATATTACATGGTCCAATCTTACATGGTCCAACCTTACATGGTCCAACCTTACATGGTCCAATCTTACATGGTCCAATTTTACATGGTCCAATAATATATATGGACCATGTAAGATTGGACCATGTAAGATTGGACCATGTAAGGTTGGACCATGTAAGGTTGGACCATGTAAGATTGGACCATGTAAGATTGGACCATGCGTGACCCAACATGTTTTAAAATCGTCACCACGTGTTTTCGTCACACTAAACAATAGGTCATTGCTTAAAGCCTGATAACAAACATCACTGTGTTTCTTGGCTCGCTCACTTTTTCTGTTCACTCATCCAAAAGACTTTGCCATTTTTTTGACAAAATCATCAGGCTCAAACAGGCGATGCAAAAGTCCCACGCTTTGAAGTAAGTTACTTCAAAGTGTGGGAAGATCCCCCCCACACTTTGAAGTAAAAACTGAGTTTACTTCAAAGTGTGGGAAGATCCCCCCACACTTTGAAGGTTTACTTCAAAGTGTGGGGCACATCCCCACACTTTGAAGTAATTTACTTCAAAGTGTGGGATTACTTCAAAGTGTGGTGCAACAGGCCCGTAACACGCGTTTCTCACAGCCCCACCTGATTCTTTTTTTTAGTCGTAATTCTTTTTTGTTGTAACCTGCTTGCACTCTGAACACCGCCCTTTTCGCCACCCCACCCCAACCTCCAAAACTCCCTACTTCTGTATTCAACCCATAGTACTCGCAACCAGCTGAGGCGATTGGACGTGACGACCCACGTGTCTCCTTTGCTGCCACTTCCTGGTTGCAGATCGTGTATACTACCCGTGCTGGAGCCGAGTCTGTCATCATTATCTGCAGGTGGCGAGTTGGGCGTTGATCGAAGGCCGAGGACGAGTGGTGCTGATTCTGAGGCTTCGGTGTGTGTGGCGCCTCTCAGTCCCTGCGAGCAGTGTCGATTGTGGGACAGGTCTGTTAACCCGTGATTTGTAAAAATGTAAACATATTTTACAAATCACGTCGAACCTAAAACCGCGATTTGTAAAAATGTAAAAATGTAAAAATATCGCATTCCACAAAGTAATGCATGCCTTTTATTATTATTATTTTTCTTGTTTAGAGCCTCTACGCTGAGTGGTGGGGGTGGTTTTTGTTCCACATCCCATTGTGGTGCAATCCCATTTTGCCGCCGTCCCATTTTTTGTCCCATCCCATTTTCGCGACATTTCACAAGCCAAACGATATTTTACTAACATGTCATAACAATAGCGCGACATCCCATTTTGACACCATATCCCATTTGGCCGCCATGCCGTTTCACCGCATTCCATTTCGCCCCCATCCCATTGTCGCGACATTTCACAAGCCAAGCGTCATTTTACTACCGTGTCATAACAATTGCGCGACATCCCATTTTGACACCATCCCATTTGGCCGCCATCCCATTTTTTATTTATTCTTCTTGCCAAGCCTCACTATACTACTATACTGCGTTATTCAACTAGGAAGACATTCCGTTTTCGCCAAATCCCAATTTTGCCACAATCCAAAATGTCGCGAAATAGGGATGGCGGCGAAATGGGATGACGACAAAACGGCATGGCGACAAAATGGAATGTGGCGCTATTGGTATGACACGGTGGTAAAATGACATTTGGCCTGTGAAATGTCGCGAAAATGGGATGGGGGAAAATGGGATAACGGCGAAACGGGAATGCGCCAAAATGGGATGTGGAGCTAATGGTACATGACATGGTGGTAACATGACACTTGGCCTGTAAAATGTCGCGAAAATAGGATGGGGGCAAAATGGGCTAACGGCGAAACGGGATTGCGCCATAATGGGATGTGGAGCTAGTGGTACATGATATGGTGGTAAAATGACACTTGGCCTGAGAAATGTCGCGAAAATGGGATGGGGGCGAATTGGGATAACGGCGAAACGGTACTAATAAATCCCTTGCCTTTGGGGTAGTGCGACTCTGTCACTGCTAGCTTTCCACTGGGAGGAAGCGACCGGAATTTCCCAACGATGGGACATCCTAGTAATGAAAAAAAAAATGAAAAAAAATCTTAAAATTAACAGAGTCGCGCTACCCCAAAAAGTCAAGGGATTTCGTTTTTGTCCCTTGACTTTGGAGATGACAAGAAAATATCGGGCGCAAAAACGTGATTTGTAAAAATTGTTACAAATCACGGGGCGCGCCCCGTGATTTGTAACAATTTTTACATTTTTACAAATCACGGGTTAACAAGGTCAGTGAATGAAAAGTTAATTTTGTTGTTTGTTTGTTTTGTGTGTGTGTGTATGCGAGAGAGGGGTGGGGTGGGTGGTGATGAGGTTGTGTGTGTGTGTGTGTGTGTGTGTGTGTGTGTGTGTGTGTGCGTGTGTGTGTGTGTGTGTGTGTGGTTGTGCGCCCCCGTCTTTCTGTCTGTTTTTCTGTTGGTTGGTTGGTCTTATGTGTTATGTGTGTTGTCCTATACAAATGTTGTTTACAGGCAGGCAGGGTGTGCCGAAGAAAATTTTCCATTTTTATATAATATTTTAATGGACAATAAAGTGCTGTTGTTATTGTTATTGTTATTATTGTGTTTGTGTACCTATATGTCTGTCGGCCAGTCGGTTTGTCTGTCTACCTGGCCACCTGCCTGTCTGCGTTGTTCAGACACGTTGTTCGTTGGACTGGAACATTAGATTTTACTTTATTTAAGATTTTATCTTATTCTGTTTTCGTTCGTGTGTTTTATGCCAGAGCAAAATAATCTACTTTATGTTCAGTTTTCATTCTGTTGTCAATGCTATGCCCGTTCCCTGCAAGGATTTTTTTTAATGGACTTTCACGTTTAAACATAACTCCCCCCCCCCCCCCCCCCAACCTCGAATACGAAAAACAACACAGACATAACAATAATGTACAGACCATTGAAGATTCTTAGTTCACATACAGGCCCCCACTGCTATGACTGTCACTTGTAACAAATGTCATTACTTAAAAAGTATGATTCTCAAAGGAGTAGACTGCACTTTAAGGCACATTCTTTCCAAGGCCAAACAAAAATATATGTTGGTTTAGTGTAAAGTGACCAAATAAGATAGAGTCGGTATAAGGTCGGTTTCGTTTAAAAAAAAAATCGATTTTAAAGGTTACTTTCCTTAGTCTCTGTATGGCTCGCAAATGTGCCAAAAGTTGGGGTTTTTGTTGTTGTTTTTAGAAATAAAAGAAAAGTTTTAGGGCCGGCGGGATGAAATAGGGTCGGTCGGGTGACCCCAAACCAACATATATTTTTGTTTGGCCTAATGAAAACAATTTAGCTAACCGTCTCAGATCTGGCCAGGCTTTCAAATGGGACAAGACCTTCCCTTCACTTTCTCATATACCAAACATAAACAGTCTGGATGCTCTCTGTGCTTAGTGTGATTGTTTTAAGCACAAATTGTGTAAATGCCACTAGTTGCGGCCTTCACCGTGCTTCGCCGTCGGTCGTGGATGACCCAGAGCCTCACAAAATCGTCTTTATCTCTGCAACTATTTGGAGTTTTTAATTCAGACTTCATGCTATCTCCAATCACCATACGACCTTCCCATTGCCCAACTTTTGAAAGATTATCATTGTAAACAAACAAATAAACGATGACGCAATTTGAAATACACAGTCCGGATGATGTGGGTCGTGGACGACCCAAACTTTTTACGTTGAATCCTTCTTTGAAACGTATGGGTCGTACACGACCCACATCATCCGGACTGCATACCTGTCAAGCTCTTGTGGACTCTCACCATAAGATTTTGCTAACAAAACCATAAGTTTTCACCAAAAAGCATAAGACAACGTGCAAAATTGCAGAAGTCGTTAGATTAATCACCACAAGAACTAAATACACTTTTGTCAACACTGAACTGCACTGTTTTATGTAATTTTGAAATGCAAAGCATGTTTAAATGTAAATTTATTGTACCGAGAATCACCTAAATTGTACAAAGACAGTACACTTCCAACCAGACACACATTTAGTGATTTACACCCCTCACAAATGTTTTACCAGAATGCACAAAAACACCACTTGATAGTAAAGGCACAAGACAAGTGTGTATTAACAACATTCATTCATTGAGCACAGTGATTCAATCAGTGAATCATGAATGGAAACCCCCACCACAAAAGAGAACATTTTATCCAAACAGAACATGTAAAACACACAAGTTACAAGCCAGAAACTCATGTGTGTCTCAACAATCAAGGACAAATACCAGATCAACAAAAATATGACAGGTAAATGCTTTAGTTTGAGGTCGCGCATGTTTTAAAAACAAGTCGTATATGATCGGTTGTGACAGACATCCGGTGCCAACTTTCGCTCTCTACCTCTTCGAAAATGCATCATAACGCCCTTATTGTAATTGATATGGCCTCACACTAGGTACAACGTGAGAAAATACTGTGTAGATACTAGAACAACAAAACATATTACATGTCAATGCTTTAGTTTAAAGTCGCGCGTGTTCTAAAAACAAGTCCGACATGATCGGAGGTGACAGGAATCCGGCTACTTTCACTTTTGATCGCTAGTTCTTGGAAAATGCATCACAACTCCCTTAGTTTCATTTGTATGGCTTAAAACTTCGTACAACGTGAGAAAATACATTGAAGATACCGAGAACAACACAATAGTACATGTAACTGCTTTAATTTGAGATCGCGTGTGGTCAAGCGTTGTCGCACAGTACTCAGTCAGATCGCGCTGACGGTGCACATGCGCGTTGCCTTGTACTTCCGCCGGATCAGTTACCGCGAGATTTTGTAGCTGCAACTTTGTTCTCGAACGAACCTTTGCGATCGTTTTTTTGTTTTTTTATTTGACCAAATTGTTTTGTAAAAACCGTAAGATCTTCGGCATACGCCGTAAGACTTGAAAAAACATCAAAATTCCGTAAGAATTACGCGAAAAACGTAAGACTTGACAGGTATGCGGACTGTGTAGTCCAAAGCATGATCCGGTGAAGATTAAAACAAAACAATTCATCACAAAATGTCACTTCACCACAGCAATCGAGCAGTGTGTTCATTTCAGGTGTGTGTCCAAACGAGGGATGGTCTTATCCAATGTAAAAACCTTGCCTGATTTGAGACGGTGAACCAAACTGCATTCACCAGAAGAAGCATGCTTTTGATGACACAATGCTTCCTGTGTAAAGCTAAGGTCCCACTATCACGCATACTTTGGCGAACCACAACGAGTTACTACGATTTTGTGACAACGATGTTTGCCACGAATGATTGCAAAAATTCGGCCGAACAAGAACGGAGTATTTCGAACCACAGCTACCTCGGCGATTGTCTCCACGAATCCCAAATGGTTGTAGTTCGCCGTCAAAATTCGTCACAGTTGGACCTGGGCTTAACAATACAGCTTTTATGCATGCCGGCCTTCAACAGTTCGATTCATACCTAATATCAAGAGCCTGGCTCATTTCTGTGCAGAGTGGGTATTTGATTTATATATGAATGCATTTCTTAAAAACAACACTTACCGTCAGGATGTTGACTCTTGTAATGTGTCCAAGTGGAAGGTTAATCTTATCACACGAACAAGCCATGGCAACTCTGACGGATAAGCAGAACTTTTCTTAACAAGAATTTATTTGTTCGCGAGAGAGAGAGAGAGAGAGAGAGAGAGAGAGAGAGAGAGAGAGAGACAGAGACAGAGACAGAGACAGAGACAGAGAGACAGACAGACAGAGACAGACAGAAAAAGAGACAGAGGCAGACAGCCAGCCAGCCAGACAGCCAGCCAGACATACAGATAGCGACAGAGAGAGAGATAGACAGAGACATGGAGAGAGAGAACCAGAGAAATAGACTGACAGACAAAGTCGGAGAGAACCTGAGAGAGACGGGTTAGAATTAGTCATGGAGACATTGGATTATGTGAGATGCAATCACATCGATTTCGGGGTCATTGGGGGAGGGGGCGGGACACGAACAGGCCAAAAAGGCTTTAGCTCCAGGGAGGGACATCGACGGAGAGGGGAAGCGACGTCGGAGGGAGTGTGTGTGAGCGTGGAAGGGAGAGGGTAGCAAAACAGGGTGTCGTAACAGAGGCATCATGTACGTATAGGAGATACGAGAAAGTTATATTGGAATACGGACTTTACAAGGCCTACAAAAATCACACCTAACAAGACAAGAGGCGAAGCCTTCAAGGCTCACGTAAGAAATCGACAAACAGTAACACAAACTCAATCACTCAGTCACACATACACACACACACAGTAAGCATAGGTGACACTGTGCAAGAAAGCGAGACACTAGATCTAGATCTGTCTGTCTGCATGTAGCCTACTTACAAAGTTACAGGGACACGACTGCCAACTAGTCTCGGCCCGCACAAAAAAACAATGACCGAGACGTTCAGTAATTCCTTCGCGTGACGTCTAACCCTCTTACGCCATAATGTGACGTCTTCAAATGACGAAATGTTAAAGTTTCTACCACAGACATACACACGCACGCACGCACGCACATACGCACATACGCACGCACGCACGCACGCACGCACGCACGCACGCACAGACAGACAAAGTTACGATCGCATAGGCTACACTTACGTGAGCCAAAAAGCAAATGCTTACATACGACTCGCCTGGTTACCCCAGCCCCTCCCTAAACCACAATACCGCATAGAAGACTCCCTCCCTTTTAAGACCCCTAACCCCCCGATAAGACATTTTGAAGACCGTGTTTTCTCAGATACTCTGTTCATAACCTCTGTAAGTTTACCCCCATTTTGAGACCTGTTTTTCTCAGGGTTTTATAGGTCTTAAAAGGAGGATTCCCAGGGGCGGACGAGGGGGGGGGGGGTTCTGGGGTTTCCGGAAACTGCCCTCCTCCCCCCCCCCCCCCCCCAGCCAAAAAATAAAAATAAATTGTTTTTTTTTGTTTTGGGTTGTTGTTGTTGGACAAAATCTGCTGCCTGAAACTGGTAATGATCATCCTCAGAATGCACCAGATTGCACCATTTTGCATCCTTTTTTTCAAAATTTTCCGGGGGAGCATGCCCCCGGACCCCCCTAGCAAGCTAGGCGCTCCGCGCCGTCGGCTCGGCGTTTCGCGCCTTCACACCCATATCTTCACAATATACTTTTGGAAACCCCCCCCCATAAAATAAACTGATCCGCCCCTGATTCCACTACCTATGATCTCGCCTCCCCCCTCCCCCCACAAAAAAAACCATGTTCAAGCTTCATAAAATGTACAAGAGAACTCCTCTTTGGCTTATGTAACCTGTGTCAATCCATTTAGTTATTCAACCGTAAGAATATTTCACCTATTCAAACTCGCACAACCACCTTTCCACCACCATCACTAACTAGACTGATATATACACAACATCAACCAGATTGTTTTTAACAAGAATCATAAAAACTGAATTACTCATTTTCTTGACCAAATTGAGTTTTGGCTAGCCCAGACAAAATATGTATACTCAGATACTTGCGTGACTTCAATTCTGACACTATGACATCATAACATGATGTCATCACCAATATTCTAGCCAAGACTGTGACCAAATTAAACAATGACATCATTAAGCGTGATGACACTAATGTGACTAGCATTGCCACGGCGTTAACGTCCGACCAAGAAACTTACCAAAAATCAGTAACTGTAAAGAAATCTGTCTAGCAAGCTTGAATTAAGTCCAATCACCACCAAATTTTTTGTCCAGTTCAGTCGTGCTATTTATAAGTTTGTCACGCGATTTGTTTTAGCAAAGGGGGGTGAAAGGGGGATCATTTGTGTTTTTTAACGTTTTTTTGTGTGTGTTTTCTTTTCCACTGCTTTTTTAAAAGTTATTTTGTAACAGAAAGTATTATAAATAATGTTATAACCAAACAAGGTGTAAAACCTATGAATTAGCTGAAATATTGTTAACATTGTACACAGAAATAAGGAGACAGTGCAAAGAAAAAAACAAGCAAATCACGCATTCACTCACAGCATCCTGACTCAAATGAAACAAAACTGTGACACTCACCAAATGATGTCTAGGTAATCCATATTGAATATAAGGCCCCCCCCCCCCCAAAAAAAAAAAAAAAGTCTGTTTACATAGGCAAAAAGAATAGGGTCGGTAGGTCGGGATTTTTTTAACATTTTTTTTTCTCCCCAAAAAACATATTTTTAAGTTATTTTGCCAAAAAACAAAGATTTTTTTTTCCCCAAATGCCAAAAAAAGTCTAGGGTCGAGCGAAAAAAATAGGGTCGGTCGGGTTACCGTAAACAGACTATATTTTTTGGGGGGCCTAAGTCACATTTTCACAACAAAGTACCAACTCTACACCTATGAACATTTCCAAAAGAATTAGGAGGCTCCAGCCATCCATTGTTATCAGTGCTGCCACGCCCCCTTGCACCTACACGATTCCGAGATACATGTGCGTCTAGCAGTACCACCCCTACCACGTGTAGTTTGCCGACTCGTACTAGCAACAACAGGACTGTTTCTTCCTCACTATCACTGCTATTATCGCTTTCTTGAGGCGAAAACGACACGTCGGAATCATGATCTACAGGATCCTCAAGATCCAACATCCGGAGAATCTCCTCCCGTGACAAGGCTCGCCTTTGATTCATTTTTTTTGTTGGAAAAAACAACGCAAATCTGCACTAATTTGATCAGGGCGGAAGAGGAAACCACGTGTATCAAGGGAAACAACTCAATTTATTGCAATCTTCAAAAACCGGGAAGCAATCACGAGTCTTGTACCTTGTATGACTGTTACTGAAAAATACACATCCCGTCCATGGGCGTGTCAGCGCTGCTACTGATTTATTCACCTCCCGTCGCGAAAGACTTATTCTCTTGATAGCTCAGTGGATATTTCAGAGGTGAAAAACTTCTCCAGCAAACATTTTCATGCAGATAAAAAAAAAGAAGCCAAATGTTGGTCATGTCTGCTAATCATGAACACCAACATTTGGGTGAAATTTGGAGGCTTTTGCATCCAAAATAACTAAGAATAATCAACGTAAATCCTTTTAAACATGACCCCGCTGTGACCTCACAATGTGACTGGGGTAAACCAAATTAGTCATATTGGCATATTATATAACCCTTTAACTTAGTTTAAGTGTGCAACGTTTCGAAGCTCTAAAACGCCTGTAATAACATCAATGTTAGGATATTATGAATCGAACATGACCCCTTGTGACCCCAAAATTTGACAAGTGTCAATCAAACTTAAGTCAAGTCGGCAGATTATCAAACCCAAGAAGTGTTCAAGGATTTAAAGCTCTAGCTTCAAAAACTTCCGTGATAACCTTAACGTCATGTTTTTATGAAACCAATATGACCCCGTTGTGACCCAAAAATGTGATGAGGATCACCCAAACTGGGATCACTTCGTGAGATCAACAAACCCTAAAAGTGTGCAAAGTTTCAGAGGTCTAGCTTAAAACAAAACCTCCCAGATAACCTCAACGTTAAGTGGGTTTTTTTTGTCACGGACGGACGGACAGACGTCAAGCCGGTCCGGCATACAGACGGACACATGTGAACCCTAATACTCACCGATTACTCAGGTGAGTCAAAAATATGCGTTTCAAAATAAAGTCGAAGGGAATGAACGATGTTTAATTTCATGTCTTCTTTTGTTATGCAGGACAAAACATCCAAAGTTGGAAAGGGCAAAAGAATAAAATGGCAAACGTCGAGGGGTATGTCATCAAGGTCTACATTGCCCAGGTCACTCCCCTAAAGAAAGCTGAGTTGTCTGTTATTCTCTTCGATGATTGCGACAGCCCTTCAGATGAGATCGCAATGAACCCGGAACCTTTTGGTTGCTCCACAGTCGTCGTTCCAATTACAAAAATGGATAAAATTGGTATGCCAGGCATTGTTCCAAGCATCAAAAATATACATACTTACAACAATCAAAACAAAACAGTCGAGATCAATGCGTAAGTATACTAGAAATACAAACATGCATATCAGCACAAGGCCATTCCTGGTGAACACACACACACACACACACACACACACACACACACACACACACACACACACACACACACACACACACACGCACCCCCACGCATAATCTCTCTCTCTCTCTCTCTCTCTCTCTCTCTCTCTCTCTCTCACACACTAAGTGACATATATGTGCACACATGCACTCACACACGCTCACACACGCCATATATATACATTCCAACCAATATATACCGAGAGGCATAAATTCCGCAAACTGAACTTTAAAAAATCACAAAAAATCAACTCAGTGGTGAATGTTTTCAATGTTTGAATATTTTATTTATTGGCCATTTTAGTGTTTATAAACCTTCGCTTTATTGATTTTGAATAGAACATCATGAAATGACAATTTTAAAAAACAAGAAGAGCAAACGCTCGATCGAGTCACTTTCGCAGTTCTGAATATTATATGAGGCATCAGATGGACAGGAAGAAATTGCTATTCACAACACAATGAGTCACGTTCACATAAAATTTGAGCCCGGTCACTTTTATAGTTTCTGAGAAAAGCCCAACGTTAAGTTGTGTGTTGCCGAACAGAAAAGGCTAGTTATCTCCCTTGTTTTTCTGATAACGTTCGTAAAAGGCTACAGATGTAAATACTTTGATGTAAAGAATAATCCTACAAAGTTTCAATCACATCCGATGAACTTTGTCAAAGATATAAAATGTCTAATTTTTCCTTTGACGCTGACCTGTGACCTTGAAAAAGGTCAAAGGTCAACGAAACCATCGTTAAAGTGTAGAGGTCATTGGAGGTCACGACTAAACAAAATATGAGCCCGATCGCTTTGATAGTTTCCGAGAAAAGTCCAACGTTAAGGTGGTGTCTACGGACGGCCGGCCGGACGGCCGGCCGGACAGACTAACACTGACCGATTACATAGAGTCACTTTTTCTCAAGTGACTCAAAAAGTGACTGAGTCCAAGCGCAATGATTTCGGAAAACGTTCAGTGTTCATCACGTTCAATGCTTTGGCCAGCTCTAAGCATCCCAATCGCTTGCTGTCTCTCTCCTTCATCAAGTCGTGGCATGATTGCGATATCTGATACAGCCAAACAGCCAGTTGCATTTTATAGGGCCATACACTATCTTTTTTACGTTATTGTCTCCCGTTCAGCCCATTGTCTTTATTAGCACAGTGAGCTGTGGCTGGATCAGCAATACTGCAAAGCGCACGCTGACAGCGTGAAACATTTGCTCCGACACTCAAGATGTCAACTACAAATTACAGGTTCAATCTGATTTTCGTTTGAGAGCAAAATCGTTCAATGCACTATTTGCAGAATTTATGCCTTTCAGTATATAACTGAATACGAACATACCTGGATGCATACATCCATGCAAATGAATGCATACAGAGCGAAATGACATCAGGTTATAATGGTTAGGTAGAACACATTGTTTCAGCTACTCCTCTCCTGGATGTAAACAGTGTTACTCCTGCAGATCTGTTCATCTTCTTTGCCATACATTCATACATACATCCATGCATAATATACATAAATACATTCATACATACATACATACATACATACATACATACATACACACACACACACACACACACACACACACACACACACACATTTACATACATACATACATACATACATACATACATACATACATACATACATACATACATACATACATACATACATACATACATACATACATACATACATACATACATACATACATTCAAATTACGGCCTGTATTACAAACATTTCCCTCACTGTTGATTACATCTTTGTAATGGTACAGGCAGCGACGCTAGGATTGTCAAGGTTAAGATCCGCGCAGGGAAAAAAACAACGTGCTACGTGGACAGAATTGAAGTGAAAAGCAAGTACACCAACGCCAACTTCGGTGTTTTCTGTCTGGTGGAGTATCCAAATTGGACATTCGCCCCCGACACTGACACATCTCTCCCTCAGAATAATAACACCGAATCAAACAAAAAGAGGCTTGAGACACTTCAAAAGACCAGAAAAGAGTACAAGTTCAAGAAGCCCGATGGTTTGCCTGCGCAGGTCAGAGAGAGAGAGAGAGAGGGGAGAGAGAGAGAGAGGGAGAGAGAGAGAGAGGGAGAGAGCGGGAGAGGGAGAGAGTGAGAGAAAGAGAGAATGAGAGTTAGCGAGAGAGCGTTTGTGAGAGAGAGCGAACAAGAGAGAGTAAGAGAGGGATGGAGAGGAAGAAGGAGAGAAAGAGAGAGAGAGAGGCAGACAAAAACGTAAATGCGCGCGTGTGTGTGTGTGTGTGTGTGTGCGTGCGTGCATGAGCAGTTGTATGTGTGTGCGCACGTACAGCTGTATGTGTGTGCGTACGTGTGGGTGTTTGTGTATGCGCGGGTGTATTTGTGTTGGCGTGTGCGTGTGTGTGTGTGTGTGTGTGTGTGTGTATGTGTGTGTGTGCGTGCGTGCGTGTGTGTGTGTGTGTGTGTGTGTGTTTGGACTAGATGTTCGTTTAGTAGTAAAGTATGTTTATTATATTTTATCATGAATTCAAAGAACATAATGAAATAATGCGAATGAAACAAATCTGCAAAATACTCTCCAGCAAGAGAAGGTACACACACTGGTAAAGCAACGATTTGGAATACTGAAGCAAAGTGAAAACGAAGAATCACGAGTATTCGGTCGTAAAATGGCCATATGACAATTAGTTGAAGCAGGTTTACGTTCTTGTGCCGCCGAAGAAAGAAGAAGACGATACATACGAAACGACGGGGTGTTATTTACACATTATAAGGGTGGCTGGGATGAAAAGGGAGGTGATGGGTGCTAGCTTTTGATTATTATTTTAAATTGCCCTGTAACTGTTTGCTTTCCATGTGCACTGATGGCAGGTTGACAAAATGCCAAAGGAGGAAAAGTTTTCTTCTCAGTACGGGGTAAGTTATGCAGAGTGATTATCTGTCTGCTATGACGATAGTGTGTTTATTTATCTGTTGCGCTTGACTGTTGGAGAGAACAAACGGCGAGATCGGATTCGTTGAATTGACAACACATTTCAATTGCAAGGCTGACCCCCTTTCGCGTGTACCTCGGCCATGGTTTGTTCGATGTATTGAGGGTAATTTGAATTAAAGACACAGTAAGCCTCCTGTAAACCATCACAGATACTGTCAGACTTTTACACACAGTACAAACACCTTTTCATTTAAACACTCACCGTTTGAGAACATCCTAGGTGCCCTCCGTAAAGAGCGAGCAATTTTCAAAGAATTCACTTTTGCGTGGTTTAATTATCTTACCTCTGAGCCATCGTGAACCCTTGTGATCCAGTTTCCTTTTTTCACAATGTAGTCGTCAGTTTGTAATTTGAATGCGACTCTGCAATAGCACGTTATTATGTACCTCTGAATCTATACGAAACAAACGGCTGCGATTCACAAGAACTCCAGCGATGGTTTTTGACTGTAAAGAGGAACTGGCGTCGTCTGCTACGAGAACCACGACCTTGCGTGACCCTGCTTCCGGGCTTTTCTTTTTTCAAACTTTCAAAACTTCGAATTGTACTGATCTTGTCTTGATGAAAAAAGAATTCTTTTATGATTTAAGAATGTTTGTGTAACAAGCTGTCAATTTATTATTTAGATTTTAAAAGTTAGGTCTTGCGCCCAAACGCACCACGGTTCGATTTTGAGAGGAGACAATCCGCAAAATTAATTCTTTGAAAATTGCTCGCTCTTTACGTAGTGCACCTAGGATGTTCTCAAGCGGTGAGCGTTCAAATGGAAGGGTGTTTGTACTGTGTGTAAAAGCCTGACAGTATCTGTGATGGTTTACGGGAGGCTTACTGTGCCTTTAAGAAAACATTTTATCGAGCTACATCTAGGCACACACAAGCGACTTATTATTTTTGTTTCGACCTTATCTCAAGATTATTTACCGTTATAATTGGAGGATGCTGTTGATACCATATTAGGGACAGTAAATATTTGTATACTCTATTTGATCCTCTATCAGTCTTCTTCATGTGTGGGCAAACAAGATTCCATTGATCAACACCGTACAAAAAATTACTAAATGATTGAACAGTTTTTATGTGCAAGAGCGATACTATATATATTCAAGATGTATTTATTATCTATTGAATCAGCCAAATGCCCTATTGTATAATTTGGTTCTCTCTACAAGCCTGAGCGTTCATCTACATAAAAATAATATTTGAAAAGTGACATGTCGCTTTTTACTTACTTTTCTCATTGTCATAGGTAGAGGAAATGTGCTATTTTCTGTCATAATGGGTAGGGTGTAGTGGTAGTAAAAGCATCACAGTTCACGATTTTGCGCGTTTAAGCGGTGTATCGATGTTTTTCCCTTGCTAAGCATAATACCTCAACTTGAATGTACCAAAGTTTCAGCACACCCTAACCACTTAACCACTTTAAATCATATGATTATTTCTGTTTCATGGTTGAAAATGATTTTCAAAAATTGGTACAAATTTTACTCGGGCCGTAACTATAGTTTTATGCTCTATTTCGTTCCTTTTTTAGTTTTCTTGAATTATGATCAATTGTTTAATAGTGTATCTAAACATTCACAATAGAATCTAACAATGCCTTCAGTAGTAATTGTGTGAAACTGTCTGATAGACCATGTTCAAGTTTCATTCATTATCTCAGAATGAGCGCGTTAAGACAAGTCTGTTTGCTTTTACTGGACTAAGCAATCCTTGGACTAACAGGACACTTGTGTTTTAAACATATCCTGTTACTTTTACTTATATTTCTAATCGGAAGTGAACACGCTTTCTTTTCTGTCAAAATGGATAGGGGGTAGGGATAGTAAAAGCATCACAGTTCAAATGTTGCACGGTAAGGGGTGTATTTCTTTTAACTTTAAATAAGAGGGATACCTCAACTGATCTATTCAACTTGGTATCTAACACAATTTCAGAACAGTGTAACCACTCTTACACTTTTAATTCATGTATGTCTGTGTTCCATGCTGGAAATTGAGTTTCAAAAAAGGGTACAAAAGTGTTTTTTTCTGGATTTACCAGTAAAATCACTATGTTTTATTATATATTGTGTTTCCCTATTCCTCCTCTTTAGTGTCTGGTCATCCCATTGCTATTTTGCTTACATATCAAACAATCTCATCCAACCACTTCTTCATTAGGGATTGCGTGGAAAAGTCTGATACCTATGCTAAAACTTCACATGTGCAAGTTAAGTCCTATCAGCCCTGAAAGTCCAACAAATGGTGTACTCGCCTTTGGCTTAGTGATTCTGAAAATTTGCTCGAGGTCAACATACAACACACAACACAGCGTCACATAATTTTACATCGTAAACTTGATGTAACAATTTGGTTCCAGAAGTTTATAACTGTCGTATGTCAGGTTTTCACAACGTGCATGTTTGTTATGCACATGACCAGGAAAAGTCTAAAGCTGACAGTTATGTTAAAAAACAACTTACTGTACAGGTAAAAAAAATCGGAATCATGAACAGAAACAACCAAGGGAATATTTCGTGACTGTTCAAACGGCTTGAGTTGCGAGAAAGAGTACATAAGAACTCTATTTGTAGAAAGTCAAAGTGAGATCGTAAATTTTTGTTCGACGAAAGGTAGATTTTTGATTATGATTTCGTGTTGTGTACCCATTTTGAGTCGGAAAATGTGAATGGAAACGTGATCTGTAAATTAAAACAAGTCGCGTAATGCGAAATTACTACATTTAGTCAAGTTGTCGAACTCACGGAATGAAACTGAACGCACTGCACTTTTTCACCAAGACAATACAGCTTCGTCAATCCCCCGCACGTGTAAAACGCAGGGAAACTGACAAGCCAGTCAGTATATAGCGTGGTAGCGGTTTGGTTTAGCAGGATAGCGCGCTTTTCTGTATCTCTATTCTTTTTAACATTTTGAGCTTGTTTTTAATCCAAACATAACATATCTATATGTTTTTTTAATCAGGAACCGACAAGGAATAATATGAAATTGTTTTTAAATCGATTTCGGAAATTTTATTTTAATCATAATTTTTATATTTTTAATTTTCAGAGCTTGTTTTAATCCAAATATAACATATTTATATGTTTTTGGAATCAGAAAATAATGAAGAATAAGATGAACGTAATTTTGGATCGATTTATAAAAAAATAATTTTGATTACAATTTTCAGATTTTTAATGACCAAAGTCATTAATTAAATTTTAAGCCTCCAAGCTGAAATGCAATACCAAAGTCCGGCCTTTGTTGAAGATGGCTTGGCCAAAATTTCAATCAATTTGATTGAAAAATGAGGGTGTGACAGTGCCGCCTCAAGTTTTACAAAAAGCCGGATATGACGTCATCAAAGACATTTATCCAAAAACTGAGAAAAAACGTTCGGGGATATCATACCCAGGAACTCTCATGTCAAATTTCATAAAGATCGGTCCAGTAGTTTACTCTGAATCGCTCTACACACACACAGAGACACACAGACACACAATACACCACGACCCTCGTCTCGATTCCCCCTCTATGTTAAAACATTTAGTCAAAACTTGACTAAATGTAAAAAAAAAAGCAGCTTTGTTCCCTGTATTCATTTTTAAAAATCAAAACCAATGAGTGTTTGTTCAAATCTGCTGTGCTACCTACTATGGGAATCCACACTGTCGTCATTAAAAGCCCAAAAAGCATTAAAAGAGCTTTTTGTTTGATTTTGTGACCCTCCCAGTCCCAACATCTAAATTATAATATTAAAAAGGTATGGCTTTACCTTCAAATTTGACTACAGCTCATTTTCAGCACTTAATAGTTAAAAGCAAATCTGTATGTCCTCACTTTATAACATTGCAAATCTATTTCTTACAAACGTTTTACACATGGCTTTTTTTGCCAACTAAAGTCAGTTATATGGAGCAAACGACACACAACTAAATACAAAAAGTCCAAAAGCCAGAGGCAAGTAAACTTTGTTTTATCGATTTTTCTTCCAAGCGATCCGAATGTACCCCTCTTAATTAACGATTTACGATATGCAACAATTGAACGTGCTTTGTTGCAACAGTACTAGTATCGCCGAGTTTTTTATGAAACGAAAAAATATGTTTCTTACAAATGTAACGTTCATATAATTATGGGTCAGAAATGACGCGATATCAATTAAGATTTTGGTCGTCGAACATTTATAACAATATAATGTGTCATTCAATTTTAGGCGGAAGTTGTTGGACATTTCATCAAAGCGGAGTTCACGAAGTTCCTCGACGGAACCTTCAAACACCCCAAACACACAGTACAGTCCTTGGAGGACCTAACAAGCTTATACGGAGGAGTCTTCAATAAGCCTGAGGTTTTTCACTTTGTTTCCTTTTCCTTTGGTTGTTCTTGCCGTTGTCTTCGTCGTCGTCGTCGATGGTGTCATTGTAGGTGTCGTTGTTGTTGTTGTTGTTGTTGTTGTTGTTGTTGTTGTTGTTGTTGTTGTTGTTGTTTAATTTTTAGGAAAGATTTGTTTTG
Organism: Littorina saxatilis; assembly: GCF_037325665.1. Classification (NCBI taxonomy): domain Eukaryota; kingdom Metazoa; phylum Mollusca; class Gastropoda; order Littorinimorpha; family Littorinidae; genus Littorina; species Littorina saxatilis. Next base: position 23,494,874 of record NC_090250.1, on the reverse strand, counting down.
TACATTTATTAATTTATATCGGAGTCTGTAGCCAAAATGCGTTAATTATTAATTGGTTTTATATCTATATAGCTCTACGGAAATAAAAAGATCTGCAAATGATTGAAATTGGTATATGGGGAGGGGGGGTGGGTAGTAGGGACAGCATGAACGATGCAATCGTTAAAGGACAATCAGCAGCACAATATGAAGTTGTGAAATGTTGGTTACATCAAGGGAATCAGGGGCGGATCAGTTCATTTTATGGGGGGGGGGTTCCAAAAGTATATTGTGAATATATGGGTGTGAAGGCGCGAAGCGCCTAGCTTGCTAGGGGGTCCGGGGGCATGCCCCCCCGGACAATTTTGAAAAAAAGGATGCAAAATGGTGCATGCAATCTGGTGCATTCTGAGGATGATCATTACCAGTTTCAGGCAGCAGATTTTGTCCAACAACAACAACCCCACAAAAAAACAAAAACAAAAAATGTTGGCTGGGGGGGGGGGGGGGGTTCCGGAAACCCCAGAACCCCCCCCCCCCTCCCCTCGTCCGCCCCTGGGAATGTTTCGAGATTATTGCTTTCCCGATATTTAAACTTTAGATCTGTACACGAGTCTGTTTCAATTATGTGTGTTTAAGAGAGAATCTTAAAAATAATGTCTGCTTACCCAACGTACTGATCACAGCACCTCTAATAGATCAGAGCGCAGAAACTAATTAGGAATTATCATTTATTCACGTTGCACATCGCTAATCGCTCGATCTGCTATGGATGCGCAATGACGCTTGTTTAGCGTGCCTCTTTCAGTTACATTGGCTAGTTTTTGTTCTTCAGGAGTCTGTCCTGATTACAGGGTTTTATTAAACAGAACGCACATAGGTCTGGCTAAAACCTCGATCAAATCCTTTGATACTTTAGGTGGAATCTCGTCTGGTCCTTGCGCATTGGATTTAAGTTAACTTTTTCAGTTTATCTTTCACACCAACGGGAGACGATCTAATCTCAGTCACGGTGACTCAGCAATTTCTCTTTTTGTCAAATCTTCCCGTGTAAAAACATTTGCACAAAAAATATTAAGTGCTTGGGCTTCGCTGCAGTGGTCCAATCGTCATTTTATAGTGAGCTTATCTCTAATGTTGTCCTAGTATTTGACTACACATAATTCTTAAACAAAACACCTTTGGATTCATCTTAAACACTTTTAATCAATCTCCCCTGGCTCTTTATAAAACTTATCTCGTGTTATATACTCTTTTTTTTTTTTAAACAGATTCTTAGTTTCTTATCATCAACAAGCAGATATAAGAAGGCTGAGTTGTCACTGACCAGATCATGGCAAGAATCCTTGACTGGCCTATTTACTTTTTCAGTGGTGTTCTTCGACTTGTTGATCTTCTTCAACCTTGATTTGAAGTTCAAAATCACCAGGTTGTGGTCGCTGTTTATGTCAGCACCAGGGAATGTCCTTGTACTTGCTCTGCTGATCCCAGAACGAAACCGGTTTTGTACCAAAATGTAGTCAATTTGGGTGTGATGGATTCTGTTGGGTGCTTGCCAGGTCAAGCATCTGGTAAGCCTTATTGTGCTCTCGAAGTGTGTTTGCGAGCACCAACTTGAAGCTGGTTAACTCCAGCAGGCTTAGTCCTCGTTCGTTGGCTACGGCATTACAGGAGGGTCGACATAAGTTCTTCCAGTCTTTTAGTGCGTCGGTGCCACCCTTGGCGTTCCAGTCTCCCTGAATGATAAGGATGCCCTTCTTGTCAACCCTGTCAATAATGCCTTGGAGTTGGGTGTAAAACACCTCTACTTGGTCATCCTCATAGTCCCTTGTTGGTGCGTAGGCGTGTACTATGGTGATGTTGAATGGTGCGGCTCGGGGGCGGATGGATATGAGCCTGCTGGAGATTGGGCAGCAACCGAGTACAGACTTCTTGATGTTCTTGTTAACAAGACATCCTACGCAATTGACACGCTTGTCATGCTCTCCGCTATTGTAGAGGACATGTCCATCGTCAGTGGTGTGTTTTCCTAAGTTCCCCAATCTGACTTTACAGAGCCCCACAACGTGCCAGGTGTATCTCTATAGTTCATGTGCGAGTTCTTGTAACTTCCCTGATTGGTGAAGTGTTCTCACATTCCATATGGTGAATGTGATATTTTTCCCTTCAACGGATCTTCTTCTGTGGAGGTCCATTAGTCGCGTACTTGTCACCTTCGCCCTGATGTACGAAGGATGGCGCGGCCCTTGGTAACCCGGGCGTCAACCGAGCCGGTGTTGAATTATCGGTCTACATCGGATATTGCGTCATCACACTCACAGTAGTCTGCAGCAAGACGGAGCATAACGGGTGTTAATCCTCGACGATGCTCTCAAAATATAATATTACTATATTGTTGATTGCAATGCAGCTTACTGTAAAATATATTAATAATGAAGATATTTTGGAATTGTTTAAACAGTGTTGATCTATTAGTAGTTAAGTGACTATATAACACTCTTTTTAGCGTTCTCGTTGTCATTTGTCCTTGTTATTTTTCATGGATTATAGGGACTTACTAGATGGAATCTCAGCAATAAACAAGAAATGGACTTAATCTTCGCGAATCAACGAATCAACGGACTGAACCCTTCCGTCATCCAGCTTTGTACAGACCCTGAATACATCAGAAAGTGAGTATTAAGCATTTGCTATGTATTGTGCAAAAGGTTTTTACATAAACCTATGCATAGAAAAACATTTTCGAAAACCTTGGTACAGCTAAAAATCAAGAATACCAGGGGAAACATAGAACACTTTTTTGTTTCTTGCTGATAACTGACTTGTTTTCCTGCGGAGAAGTTTCATTTTGTGTTTGGCAGTCCTTGAATTACCTCATTATTTAACCGTTAGGCCTCATAAGAACGAATACCCTTTGATAGACATTCGGCAAAAACTAAATACAGAAAAATTCACAAATGATCCACATTAGGAGCATGCATGGGCACCTAATATGAACCAGTGAAGAGGCCTTAACGAATCACTGTAAAAAGCCCCCTAAACTTCAAAATAACATGATACAACTTAGTGTGCAAGTCAGACAAATTCAAATATGCTTTAGAATTATCTGTTTCGGGTTGATGAAGCACAACAGGAAATTAAAAGAAACTTTTCAAAAACAGAGAGAAAGTAAATGAAATTATCAACTTCCACGAATACTATACCGAGCAACTAAAAACATTCTGCAATGTTTGATTGACAAAATCTCGAACAATTATAGAGTTAGAATTATCAAACCACAAAAGTTTGATGAAGGCATGTTTGACATAACTGTTGTGTGATTATTGTGATGCTGCGACTGTTTCAACTCACGGGACAAGCGGGTTTAACGTTAACGAAGTTTTGGAGGTCTCGCTTAGTCAGTCTTCGCGCTCTCTGGCCACTGATCGGACACTGGTGGCTTCCAATGGTGTTCCTGGTAGTGTCAGTGGCTGTATTGAATCGATCTCGAAGACGTTGTGGCAGGAAATTGTGATCTTTCCTTATTGAGGTAATGCAAATAATCCACCGCGTTGCATAACTGCAGTGCTTCTAATGTGAACAGAACATGGCTGAGGGTGATAGACTGTTGACATGTGCACGTTTAAAGCACATGCCAGCGCTTCTGGGTCATCCCCAACTTTAAATCGACCTGGCATTTTGGTGGTGTCAATCTTGGCTTCCTGGCTGTTTCAAAAGTGAGACTGGCAACAAGCGTGCCATGGTCTCTTTTGGTTGCTAATGCATTAGTGAACACATCTCACACATCAGGTTTCTCCTGCTCCACTTGCACGTGCTGCGAGCGCGCATTATGGGTTTAACGTTAAACCTGCTTGTCCCGTGTGTTGAAACAGTCGCAGCATCAACATAATCACACAAAAGCAAGGTCAAACATGCCTTCATCAAACTTTTGTAGTTTGATAATTCTAACTCTATAATTGTTGGAGATTTTGTCAATCAAACAATGACGATTGTTTTCGCGTTTCTTTTGTTGCTCGGTATATATGTTTTAGTCTGTTCAAAGCTCGAGGGTAGTTACAGGTTATTTTCAGCGAGCTTCTTAATGAATTAAGGTAACCAGCCTTTAGCTTTTATGTTCTTCTATTTGTTGAAGGTTGTACACATGCTTTGAGATGTTGCTGTTATTTCTGTTTGCATTAAAAACTCGGGTCAACACAGCAGAAATGTAACAAATACAGTCTTAGCTTTCATATATAGCAATATTTTGTGATAACAGCTTTTGCTGTGGACCGAAACTAATAAGCGTCAAATTTAGAGTGAACAATGCCAAAAGTGTAAACAAGTGATATAAAAACATTTAGTCAATCTGTAGGCATCAATTAAAAAGATCAACACCAAAAACCAGTCATCGCCGAGACTCCATTCAGATAGTCTCGGCTAAACTTCCCCGAAGACCGAGACGGGTCACGCTCGTCACCGCGAATCATCCGAACATTATACTCGACCTGTTTTCTTCATTTCTGAGCGCGTTTTTCAAGTAAACATAACATATCTATATATTTTTGATGAGAAATACAATGCAATCATTTTTTAATCTGTAAGTGAAAAATCGGTTTTGATGACAACTTTAATGAGCAAACTCATTAACTAATTTTTAAGCTTCCGACCTGAAATGCAATCCCAAAGTCCGGACTAAGTCAAAAATTACTTGATCCGAACTTCAATCAATCTGGTTGAAAAATGAGGGCGTAACAGTGCCGCCTCAACAATCACAAAAAGCCGGATATGAAGTTATCAAAGACATTTATCGAAAAATGAAAACAAGGTCTGTGGGTATCATACAAAGGAACTCTCATTTCAAGTTTCATGAAGATCGGTCTAGTAGTTTTGTCTGAATCGCTCTCTCCACACACACACACACACACACACACACACACACACACACACACACACACACACACACACACATACACACACACACACACACACACACACACACACACACACATACATACATCTATATATATATATACGACTTGTGTCTGTCTATCTGTCTGTGTGTGCGTGTGTGTGTGTGTGTGTTTGAGTGTTTGATCGCCATGCACGGCCAAAGTTCTCGATGGATCTGCTTCAAATTTGGTGTCCATATTCAGATACACCCGAAACAAAATCTGGTCGATGAGATATTTCAATACGTGCTCTCAGCGCGCAGCGCAAACCGATTTTGGTGTTTTTTTCGGGATCAAGTACCATAACTCTTCCTTATCTTCTCCGTGTTTTCAGCGTTTACCTCCCTTCCTTCGTATGGTGCAGTACGCTATTAAGGGCATCTTCGGATATTCCCGGCGTTCTGTTACTATTTTTAGAAGGTCACCGCAGTGTCCAGAACGCTTTCCTTGGACCCGTAAGTTGTCCTCACTGTAAAAGTGCAAAGGTCGAATCAATTTATAGCCACGCGAAAAATACACTGTCATCTATCTCTATATATTTATACATATAGATATATATATATATACGGCTTCTGTGTGTGTGTGTGTGTGTGTGTGTTTGTGTGTGTCTGTAGAAAACACCTGTGGACTGTAGAGTTCTGTTTGTGATGTGGTATGGCTGCTTTTCTGAGTCAGTATGTCATGTCACACTCAGCACGAGTAATTCACTGCAGTTGCTGGCCCGTAGAGTGCGTTCTTTCACAAGCAAACATGCTGATTACATAGCGACTGCTTTAACGCACCTCGAGCTTACATAGCCAAGTCAGTGCTCAAATAGCGATTTTCTCCCGAATTCCTGAGGGTAAAGGGGGACAATCACATTTTCGTTGTGTCTTAAACACACGACACAGCTCCCTCTGCTCTTGGCGTGGGTCCAGAAAGGGGGCTAGCTGCCCTTGGTGGCGTTCTCACTCGCCCTGCAGGAGTCCTCGTGATTCTCGGGAGAGAAGTGAAAGTCGCTAGAGGGGTGAGCTTCAGCTCACTCTTTGTCTTGGGACGCTTTTGTTACCCTGCTTTTATATATCCTGCCTTTTTAACCCTGAGCTGTTTGGCTTGTTTTTTCTTGGTGACCGTACCGTACCTTGTAAGTGATGAGCCAAGTTGCTAAACACAAACTGCCAAACACCACCTTTGCTGATAGGCGGGAAACATTCATCTGGGTAGATAACTACCTTCCAACGGATACCACTGCTCTGAGGGAGCAAGATTGGTCCCTTAATATGGACCAAACAGCAAGCGGTTCTGACCGCGCCCCAGATATTCCCATGGAATCACTGAATGAGACTGACCGGGCCAGCCGGACTGGTCAGTCCCCAAAATCCAAACAGCTTAATAAAGCAATCACCAATGAGAAAACCAGCATATCTTCTCCTTTCAAGAGAAAGAGATTGCGGGAGGACGACCCTGAGGGGGGGCAGAGCTCTCCGGAATCTCTTCTCTTCCGGGATAGCCCCCCACGCTCTCAGATTACTGATCATTTTGAGGAAGACTTCACCGAAGTCAATCGTAAGAAGCCCAAAAAGAAAAAGAAGCAAAAGGTCCTCTGCGAGGGTCCCCCTCTTCAGGGAAACACAGGTATTTCCCATGCAACATCTGCCCGGGGGGTCGACACCTCCCAACCCCTTACTGAATCACAAGAAAACCAGACAACTCAACAGCCACTACCACCTGCCAATACACACACACACACAAAACAAAGACCCCGAAGAAAACTTCTTTACCAACCCAAGCAACCTCCTCCCTCCTTCTTAGAGTTCCCCGTGGTGGTGCAGGACCTGAAGGAGGGCCCGGCAACATTGCAGGGACTCGGCCTCAGGAGGAAAAAAACTTTTGACCTTGCCATCGGCGAGGTCAAAGAAATACGCATGCTGGCAGCTGGGAGCGTCCTGGTAGGGTGCTCCTCAGCATCACAACAAAACAAGCTATTGAGGCTGGACTCGATCGGCGGCATCAAAGTGAAATGCCACCGTCCGGAGGTAACAACCGAAGGTGTCATTAAACGCATACCCACAATACATTCAGGAACAGACCTGTCTGAGATGGCAGTGGGCGTGCGCGTCCGGATGGAGGATGGGAGTCTTGTAGAAAAGGGCCCCTCCTCGGTTCGATCTTTTCGCCGTCTTCTCCTTAGGGATGGGAAACCGTCTCAGGCGGTCCGTGTCACCTTTACAACGGCAATTCTTCCAGACAGCGTCGTTCTGGAGAGTGAGGTGTACGGCGTCGAACCCTACACTCCTCCAGTGCGGCGCTGTACGAAGTGCCAGAGACTATCGCACCTAAAACAACAATGCAAATCAAAAGTGCAGATCTGCCCCCGATGTGGCTCCAAGGGCCACGACGGAGCGACGTGCACCAAGGCCAAACATTGCGTAAACTGCAAGGGCGAGCATTCCGCCGCTTATCTTGGATGCCCGGAAATGAGACTGAGGCTGCAGGCCAATAAGATCAGGTCGGCAGCATACATACCATATTCTGAGGCCCTGGATCGGGCGCGGCGCGAGCTCGCCAAACAACAAAATAAAACAGCGACTGCCCCAGCGGAAATGAGGGACTCCTTCTGGCGTCCCCCTCCGCAACCGATCCGGCGGACCTCAACCCCCCGGTCCGGGTACTCTTTGGCTGTCCAGAGACCCCCCCCTGGGTGGGCAAGTAAATAAAATACAAGAAATCAAAAACAAAATGACCGAACATGACAATACACTCCTTCCAGTTCATGCGGACAGTTCTGCTGCAACCGCGAAGCACCAAACAACTTCGCAAAATCCAAATCCTGGCCCCCAGGCGCCCTGTAAGTCTCAGACGGCTCGGCCGGCAGAGGCGCCGCTTCATGGGACCCCCGGGTTAAAGGCCTCCCTCCTACGCAAAGCCCAGAACAGGAAGGAGGACTCGAAAGAAGAGCAGCTCTTCGAGAGGTTGATGGGGAGAATGGAGGAGGGATTGGCCCAGAGATTCAGAGAATACAAACTTAAAACTGAACAGGAAATAAAGCAGCAGATGAGGGATGAGCAGCAGAAGGCAGAGCATGAGCTAGCCGACGCTGCACTAGATAAGCTAAAAACAGGAGAGCAATATGCAAATTTAAATGAACAACAAAGAGGCCTTCAAGGTTTCATCGAGCAGTGCCTCGGCTTCATGGTTAAGGCCAGACAGATGCAGAGTCCTCTCGACCTGATCGACTCCCTCTCAGCTACATACACACAACTCTCCAACACCAAGGTTGAACGCTTCATTCCGGGCGGCGCCACTCTGGCGCTGGGCGCCCTTGCTGGTGCCAAGCAGTTGTCCGTGACGGATATGAAAGCTGTTAAAACCACTTTTTAACCTATTTTAAATCTGCCCTTTAACTTACCTTCTTTGTGCGTGTTAAAATGGCTGAACAAGGTGAAAGCGGTCACGGATTTATCATATTACAGTGGAACTGTCGCTCTATCAACTCTAACTTCTCTCAGCTATATAATTATATATCAAATCACTCTGCTGACATCTTAGTTATCCAGTCAGTCAAGAGAAAACGCTCCCTACTGCCTTCTATAGATGGTTTTGACTTCCCTCCCATAGTAGAGCAAAAGGGCTCAGGGCAACTCATTCAAACAGCTATTTATCTAAAGTCTTCCTTAAATTACAAACCCTTTGCACCTCTCATCCCTAGTTCAGAAAATCTCAGTACATGTGCTGTTGAAATCGAAATAAAAGGATCCAAAAACCTCAACATAGTTAACATATATTACCCCCACGGGTGTAATAAAAAAGGAACTACCGACTGGCTAAAATCCCTGGATCATAGCAGGGCACACTGGTGCGTGATGGGTGATTTTAATAATCACCACCCTCTGTGGGACTCTGCTAACCCTAGATACAAACATGCCAATAGCAACCTTGCTGACGTCATTTTGGAAACTGACTTTTGTATACTAAACGATGGCTCGGCAACCAGACTTCCAGACAGAGCTGACCATTCCCCATCAGCAATCGATCTCTCCCTTTGCTCAAATGCCATAGTCACTGACATCGACTGGAACGTTTTCCCGGACGCCCTCGGCTCCGATCACTTACCCATTGTTCTTACCTTCCGCCACTTCGCCCCTAATCGCAATAACTCGGAGGTCAGAAAAAAGTACAATTACAAACAGGCAAATTGGGACAGCTTCCGTGCGGAGCTCGAGGGTGTCAGGGAGGAAACTCTCCTTACGGATGACATCGAAGCCTCTTACAATAACATACGTCAATGTATACTCACTGCTGCCAATAATCACATTCCGCTTAAATCAGTAAATCCTAACTGTAAGGCCAAAAGGAATGAGTGGTGGAATGCAGACTGTGATGAAGCCTTGGCAAACAAGCGATATCACATTAGGACATATCTCAGGCACTGCTCAGACGCTAACTTCACGAATATGAAGTCAGCTGAAATACAATTTAACCAGATCACCGCTGAGGCTAAACTTCAAAACTGGGAAAACTTTGTCCACAAAGAAACTAAAGATTACAAAGACTGTGGCAAAATCTGGAAGAAAATCCGCAGATTTAAATGTAGATACAGAACTAAAGAAAAGCCACTACTATCGGGTGATAAAATGACCACAACTGACTCTGAAAAGGCAAACCTATTAGCAGATACCTTTGCCAAAAATAGTCAATCAAAATCCCTAGATACTGAACGACTCAATTATAGGTTAGATCAGGAGAAGGGTTTCACATATCCCCCAGATGACAACCAGTTGCCTATAAACTGCATGTTTAAGGCAAAAGAAGTCCAAAACGCCATCTCTTCTGTGAAAGACCCAAAAAAATCCACAGGTTTAGACCCAATATCATATCACATGATAAAACATCTACCACCTAACTTTGTTAAGTTGCTCACTCAGTTTTTCAATCTATGCTGGTTAAAGGATACTATCCCCGCAGCGTGGTCAGACTCACAAGTAGTAGCAGTATTGAAGAGCGGAAAACCGGGCAATCTACCTGGCAGTTACCGCCCCATATCACTAACCCCCCACCTCAGCAAGATCTTTGAGCGTGTGGTGAACCAGAGGCTGGAGTTCCACCTCAATAAACACAATATCATTCCTACATGCCAGGCAGGTTTTAGGCAAGGTCGTTCGTGTGCGGACCACATTGTGCACGTCACTGAAAAAATCAAAAAGACCTTGGCACATAGTAATAATTCTCTTCTTGGAACCTTCTTTGATATTAAATCTGCGTACGACAGCGTCTGGCATGCTCGTCTACTCCTAAAACTCGGCAGAATCGGTGTCTCTGGCCACATGTACCAATTCATCAAAAACTTCATCAGCAATCGCAAGATGTCTGTCCGAGTGGGCTCTTCGGTGTCCGAAACCCATGCGCTGGACATGGGGGTTCCCCAGGGCAGTATCATCGCGCCAAACTTATTCAGCATCATGCTCTATGACATTACTTCTGTTAAGGTTGACGGTGCCAGTGTACTTCTGTATGCGGACGACCTCGCCTTAATAGACACTAATAGACCACGCCATAACAGAGTTACCAACACTGTTGACTTATCTTCTTACCAAACTAAAATCGACAACCTCTGTCAATATATGTACACCAACGGCTTCCAACTAGCCTCAAATAAAACAGTCTTTCTTGTTGTCTCCCGTAGACAACTGTACAGGAACTGCAGTATAAAGATAGGTTGTGATATTATCAAACCGAGCTCAGAAGTTAAGTTCCTCGGCGTTATCATCGATACCCGACTTAACTGGACCAGTCATATCGAACATCTGATCAATAAGGCCAACAAGGATCTTTATATCATACGCTACCTGGCGTCCCAATCCTGGGCCAGAGGACGTAAGTGTGTCACAGAGGTAGTGCGGGCATTAATTCGCTCCCGCCTCCTTTACGGGTGCGAAGCTTATTTCGCGACGCGCCCGGCGCTCATGAAAAAACTGGCTATTATAGAGTGCAGGGCGCTCAAAATAGCTCTGGGACTCTCCCAACAAGCGAGTAAGAGTCGAGTCTACAGCGAGTGTGGGTGGCTGCCCCTTGTGGATGAGATAAAACTCCGTTCAGCTCAGTATGCTGTCAGAGCCCACGCGGTAGAGAACTCTGCCTGCGAGGTCCTGACTGACTTTTTTCCTCAGCACCAAAATTATGAGGCCAACACCAAACATAGCACTCAACTCTTGGCCAAAACGCTACCCTTATCCGACACAGTAAACCGCATTCTAGCCGATAGCGGGGTGAAGGTCAGTGAGCTGGCCAGGGTCCCCCCGCCCTCCTACCCGCCTTGGCTTGAGGAAACCCCTACTATCATATACGACAGTGAAGATAATACTACCAAAAAAGATAACCCCGTCTACCTGGCTACTGTTACAAAAGAAACCCTAAACTACAAATTCTCGGAGCATTTAAAAGTCTTTACTGACGGATCCAAATTTGCAGACGGCAGCGTTGGCTGCGCCTTTGTGATCCCAGATCTCAAAATCTCAAGGAAATATACTCTTAATAAAGACATCTCCATATTCTCAGCCGAGCTATTTGCCTTGCTCATGGCATGCACTTTTATAAATGACCTCCCAGTCACACCGCGTGCGGTAGTTTTCTGCTCTGACTCGCGCTCTTCATTACAAGCTCTGCATCGAAACACATCAAATCGGACAGAGCTACAAAGAGAAATCCTCTTTATATGTCACCAGTTAATCTCATCCGGCACATCCGTATCATTTCTCTGGGTCCCCTCTCACGTAGGGGTCCGGGGAAATGAACTGGCGGATGTCGCTGCCAAAGAAGCGGCAGAATCTAGCCCAGCTAACACTAACATCGGCTACTCAGTAACCGAGTTCTACAGTAAAATCCGTAAACTCATTCGAAGTCAGTACGTAACATCTCTGTCCTATCAACCCATTGATATGAACGATCTACACCCCGATCTCCCAACAAACCTCCTCACTATCTTCAGACGCCTCCGTGCCGGCGGCTGCCGCTTCCATATCTTTAACAAGTCCTGCCATTGTGGAGAACCCTATTCATTTCAACACATTTTCGCTCCATGCGCTACAAATAGAATTACCTTTAAAACCTTATATGACCATATGCAGCTCCATGGTCTGAGTCCCCAGGATTATTTGCGCAGTAGCAGTTCTCTAGGCTGGTCACACAGCTTGCTGCTGTGCCGACTGGTCAGGGACTCGGACATGGGGCTGTGGGTATAACTAAGCCCAGATTATCACATCAGCGTGTTTCAGTTTGAGGTCGAGTGGCTCCCGCCATCCCTCCTGATTCCAGCGACTACCCTCTAGACAACATATCCTCACCCAAGGCCCACTAGTCGCCAAACTGTACATATTGTTTTTATTACCACGGCCTTCGTGGCTTACATTTTAATCCTTTTATTTGTAAAAAGTTTTGAGATTTATTGTTCGTGTTCCTCTTACTTGCTCATCTATTTGGTTTTATTGGTGATCCTGAAAGGTTCCACTTTTTAACTCGATTTGAATTAAAAAAAAATCATTTTACAAACCCGTTATTCAAGATATAGAATACAGACTTATAATTCTTACCAAGAAACATCTTAACTACTTTTCATTTTAACAAATTCCACAGAGCATTATCAACTCAACCCCACCCCCTGCCCTCCTCTCCTTATTTTTTGTTTCTTTCTTTCCTCTTTTTGAAAGCGGACAAACACTCAAGTCCTTAATGGCTCAAAACCGTAGGACTTTTAATATTAATTTTAACGAGTCTGTATGTTCTGACCTTCCTCTGAGAAGCCATAACAGACTAAAAAGGGCTTAGAGATAAGCTCTAAATGTCTCATTCCTGTGTGAGTGGACTTCGCCTCCTAAGGTGATTATGGTGATTCGGCACTCGATTACATTCGGCGTCATCATCATGAATGGGACTCGACTGGAGGATCCATGGTTCGGTTCATTCAAACGGGGGGCGGGTGTGACAGGGAGACTACCGCCGCCCTTCACAGCAGACTCTGCAGAGTTGTGCGCCTTAGAAGTTGTGAGATATTTATAGCTCTTTATAGCTCGCAAAGCAACACCTGTGGATTATAGAGTTCTGTTTGTGATATCGTAAATATTCTGCATCAAATTTGGTGGGCATATTCAGGTGGACCCCGGGCACAAACTGGTGGATAAAAACCGGCGAAGCCGGGTATTCCTCTAGTACATACATACATACATACATACATACATACATACATACATACATACATACATACATACATACATACATACATACATACATACATACATACATACACACATACATACATACATACACACACATACACACAGCGCCACCCTCGTCTCGATTCCCCTTCTATGTTAAAACATTTAGTCAAAACTTGACGAGATGTAAAAAGAGAGCAAACCAACGGTTTTGTGGTTTGTGTTTCTGCAACTGTTTTGACATGTGCAAGTTATTCAGAGAGGGTAAATACAGCGAATGAAATTGTTTTAAGCGCCCTAGCACCATTAGTTTTTTCAGAACAGGAGGTGGTACATATTAGGAAGTGGTCCATATTAGGCAACCTTAGCCTTCATGGCTTGCTGTGTCGTTACACATTTACACGAGCTGCTTTTCTAAACATTGAAATGCGAGCGAAAGCGAGCTTTTTAATATTTGATAAAGCAACTTGTGGAAAAAAGCTGTGAAAAATCAGGTCCCTTCCGGACTATTTTGACACGACCTCATTTAAGACATAAGACATAAGACATAAGATCATTTATTGTCCATACAGTTAATTACAATGGATTGAAACGTGTGGTTCGTCTGCTCTTAAAACATTCAAAACAACATAAGACAACAACCTTAAAACACAAAAATAAGAACAATAAAACATACGAGGTAAGAACACCCAAAGTACTCCAGACAGGCACGTCCGCCACATCCATACTGCACACACACACACACACACACACACACACACACACACACACACACACACACACACACACACACACACACACACACACACACACACACACACACACTGACACACACACACAAATCCCTGTCCGTGCCGATCTGTCAAAAGCCTACGAGTTGACATTGTTAGAGTTGACACTGTTATATAAACTTCTGACCATGTTATAAATGGGAGCGAAAGAGACACAGCGCAAAGCTTACCGGATTGTACGGTGCAGATTCCTGGAACAGCTGAATGGCAACAGGCTTCAGCCTGCCATCCTTGCCCTCCTTCTTGTCCACAAAAAACAGGCCTATTGGTGCACACACCTGAAGAAATTATTATAAGATGTAATGCATTAGCTGATTAGTGCAATGGTCGCAATACATTATTCAGAAAAAAATTTGGAATCAGTAGGAGAAAAGGGATTAAGGAAGAAAGAAAATGAAAAAAACATGTCGCGAAAGGCGAAACTACAACATCTAGTCAAGCTGTTGACGTCGAACTCACATAACGAAACTGAAACTGAACGCACTGCATTTCTTCACCAAGATCGTATACTCGTAGCATCGTCAGTACACCACTCGTGGGAAAGGTAGTAACATCGACAAGCCAGACTAGCGCGGGAGTGGTTGCGCTGAGCAGGATAGCACTCTTTTATGTATCTCTGTTCTTTTTAACTTTGTGAGCTTGTTTTCAATCCAAACATATCATATCTATATGTTTTTTGAATCAGGAACCGACAAGGAATAACATTAAATAGTTTTTAAACCCTACAATATGCGAAACATGTCAACTGACTGCAGCAGCCTGGTTCTTAAAATAATTCTGACGGTCAATACAGCCAACACACTATTCACAGTCCATTCTAAGGAGCACACACACACACACACACACACACACATTCGCACGCACACTCTCGCGCACATGAGTTGCTGGTAAGAGATAGTAACCAATGCATCTATCACAATCCTAAAACGTATAGATAACTAGATGAATACCCGCTTCGCCGGGTAGCCGACTTCGCCGGGAAGAAGTACTTAGAGCCGAACGCCGGCTTCGCCGGGTCCGAACAATGGACCCGCCAAGCTTAAGTCCCTCCCAGATTCGTGGAATGGGAACAGTACGAAAATGATTCAGTGGCCATAATGCCATTCCTGACCATATCGAGTCCCATCCTTGTCGACGAATGTAACCGTGTTAATCACCTTTGGAGGCGAACTCCACTCAAACAAGATTGAGCTTATCTCTAAGCCCTCTTGGACTGTTATGGCTTCTCAAAGGAAGGCCAGTACATACAAATACACAAAAGTCGCCAGACCACATCACAAACAGAACTGAACAATCCACAGGTGTTGCCCACATAGAGAGAGAGAGACACACACACACACACACACACACACACACACAAACACAGAGAAGCCGTATATATAGAGAGATAGATGACAGTGTATTTTTCGCGTGACTATAAATTGATTCGACCTTTGCACTTTTACAGTGAGGATAATTTACGGGTCCAATTTACGTTCTGGACACTGCGGTGACCTTCTAAAAATAGTAACAGAACGCCGGGAATATCCGAAGATGCCCCCTCATACTATAGTGCACCATACGAAGGAAGGGAGGTAAACGCTGAAAACATGGAGAAGATAAGGAAGAGTTACTGGGAATGGTGAAATGAACAGAAAACCCAAAATCGGTTCAGCGCTGCGCGCTGAGAGCACGTGTTGAAATATCTCATCGATGATACTGTGTCCGGGGTGTAGCTGAATACGGTGTCCAAATTTGAAAAAGATCCACCGAGAACTTTGGCTTTGGTGTGTCGGTATGGGGGCCCGGGTAGCTGAGGTGGAACCAAAATCGGTTCAGCGCTGCGCGCTGAGAGCACGTGTTGAAATATCGACCAGGTTGTGTCCTGTCCCGGGTGTACCTGAATATGCCCACCAAATTTGAAGCAGATCCATCGAGAACTTTGGCCGTGCATCGCGCACAACCATACACACACACACACACACAGACAGACAGACACTAGTCGTATATATATATATAGATACAAACATTTTGGCCATAAATATAAACAGTACATGCAGCATCACAGAGGGTTTAAAATTATTGTGATTACATACACACAACACACACACACACACACACGCACGCACACGCACACACGCACGTACACACACACACACACACACACACACACACACACACACACACACATACACACACGCGCACATAATATGCAGGAAGGTGGTAAAAGATAAAAAACCAATACATTGTATTCTATTTAATCACGGCATCGCAGATGGTCAAGGTTAGTCTACCTATTCACACACACACACACACACACACACACACACACACACACACACACTCACACACATACACACACACACACACACACACACACACATAAACACACACACACACACACACAAACACACGCGCACGTGTGAATTGAAGGATATTGTTATCTCACATGGGTGGTCTCTCTCCCGTGTGTTGGTTACATTTTATTTTACTCGAGCTTTTGTTGAATTTACTGGTGCTGGTATCTCTGTTTTTGTGTGTTTTTTCTTCAGGATTGGCGTGTCTGCTGAAACGCTGAAACCATTTATTGGAGAGCTGACTATCGAGCAAGCCATTGGGAAGAAATGCCTTTACATTTGTGATCTGAAGATACTTCAAAATGTCAGACACCCCAAAAAAGGCTTCACGGTAACAATTGATAAATAAATTGATTCATTGTTTTAATATTTGTCTTAATTAATTTTAGCAGCAAGTGTAGCTGAATGTGATACATGTAGCAGGTATCTCAAAACCCAACACTGGTTGTATGTTGTTAAATGTAAACACGTGTGCCGCCTCAAAAACGATTGACAGAACAGGTGGCTTACCGGTTGCAAATACAGATGTTATGTCATCAAGTTCCTTTGCCAGCTTTTGCTGTGATTTTTTTTCATGTTTTTTTTATCTATTTTTTTGTTCTTTTTTTGGTGCCACTATTTTCACAGGTAAAGATTCCGGCGGGCGCAGTGTCCTAAGCGGAAGGACGTGGGTTCGAATCCCGGCTGCCCTTGCTGGGCTAAGGGTGGAGATTTTATCGATCTCCCATGTCTTCTCCTTCGTGCATATAATTATACGCAAGCACAAGAACAAGTGCGCAAAGAAACGATCCTTTAATCAATGTCAGAGTCGGTGGGTTATGGAAACACAAAAATACCAAGAATTCATCTCCCGAAAGCTTCGTATAGCTTCCTAAATGGCGGGGTAAAACAGTCATACACGTAAACAACGTGAGAGTTTCAGCCCAAGAATGAACAAGAAGAAGGTTATGAATAAAAGGCTCTTTTTATCTGCGAAGATGCATTGGATTTAAAAGCGTAACTCTGTCACGTAAAGAATAAGCTGTTGGCGGTATACAGATTCGTTTTTGACACCAACTGAAAATATAAGTGACATACGTGCGAGAAAAGAATTGGTATGGTGATAGACGTGTTCCTTCCTTCCTTCTTTCCTTCCTCCCTTCATTCCTTTTTATATTTAGTCAAGTTTTGACTAAATATTTTAACATCGAGGGGGAATCGAAACGAGGGTCGTGGTGTATGTGCGTGCGTGTGTGCGTGTGTGTGTCTGTGTGTGTGTGTGTGTGTGTGTGTGTAGAGCGATTCAGACTAAACTACTGGACCGATCTTTATGAAATTTGACATGAGAGTTCCTGGGTATGAAATCCCAGAATGTTTTTTTCCTTTTTTTGATAAATGTCTTTGATGACGTCATATCCGGCTTTTCGTGAAAGTTGAGGCGGCACTGTCACGCCCTCATTTTTCAACCATATTGGTTGAAATTTTGGTCTTAATCTTCGACGAAGCCCGGACTTCGGTATTGCATTTCAGCTTGGTGGCTTAAAAATTAATTAATGACTTTGGTCACTAAAAATCAGAAAATTGTAAACAAAAATAAAAATTTATAAAACGATCCAAATTTACATTTGCTGATTCCAAAAACATATAAATATGTTATATTCGGATTAAAAACAAGCTCGGAAAATTAAATATATAAAAATTATTATCAAAATTAAATTGTCGAAATCAATTTAAAAACACTTTCATCTTATTCCTTGTCGGTTCCTGATTCCAAAAACATATAGATATGATATGTTTGGATTAAAAACACGCTCAGAAAGTTAAAACAAAGAGAGGTACAGAAAAGCGTGCTATCCTTCTTAGCGCAACTACTACCCCGCTCTTCTTGTCAATTTCACTGCCTTTGCCATGAGCGGTGGACTGACGATGCTACGAGTATACGGTCTTGCTGAAAAATGGCATTGCGTTCAGTTTCATTCTGTGAGTTCGACAGCTACTTGACTAAATATTGTATTTTCGCCTTACGCGACTTGTTTCCGTTTACACTTAGTCAAGTTTTGACTAAATGTTTTAACATCGAGGGGGAATCGAAACGAGGGTCGTGATGTATACATGTGTGTGTGTGTGTGTGTGTGTGTGTGTGTGTGTGTGTGTGTGTGTGTGTGTGTGTGTGTGTGTGTGTGTGTGTGTGTGTGTGTGTGCGTGTGTGTGTGTAGAGCGATTCAGACTAAACTACTGGACCGATCTTTATGAAATTTGACATGAGAGTTCATGGGAATGATATCCCCGGACTTTTTTTTATTTTTTCGATGAATACCTTTGATGACGTCATATTCGGCTTTTTGTAAAAGTTGAGGCGGCACTGTCACACCCTCATTTTTAAATCAAATTGATTGAAATTTTGGCAAAGCAATCTTCGACAAAGGTCGGACTTTGGTATTGCATTTCAGCTTGGGGGCTTAAAAGTAATGAATGAGTTTGGTCATTAAAAATCTGAAAATTGTAAATAAAACTTCTTTTTTTTAAACAATAAAAAAATAATTTTATCTTATTTTTTATTATTTGCTGATTCTAAAAACATAAATATGTCATATTTGGATTACAAACAAGCTCTGAAAATTAAAAATATGAAAATTATAATCAAAATTAAATTAACGAAATCGATTTAAAAACTATTTAATGTTATTCCTTGTCGGTTCCTGATTCAAAAAACATATAGATATGATATGTTTGGATTGAAAACAAGCTCACAAAGTTAAAAAGAACAGAGATACATAAAAGAGTGCTATCCTGCTCAGCGCAACCACTCCCGCGCTAGTCTGGCTTGTCGATGTTACTACCTTTCCCACGAGTGGTGTACTGACGATGCTACGAGTATACGATCTTGGTGAAGAAATGCAGTGCGTTCAGTTTCAGTTTCGTTATGTGAGTTCGACGTCAACAGCTTGACTAGATGTTGTAGTTTCGCCTTTCGCGACATGTTTTTTTCATTTTCTTTCTTCCTTAATCCCTTTTCTCCTACTGATTCCAAATTTTTTTCTGAATAATGTATTGCGACCATTGCACTAATCAGCTAATGCATTACATCTTATAATAATTTCTTCAGGTGTGTGCACCAATAGGCCTGTTTTTTGTGGACAAGAAGGAGGGCAAGGATGGCAGGCTGAAGCCTGTTGCCATTCAGCTGTTCCAGGAATCTGCACCGTACAATCCGGTAAGCTTTGCGCTGTGTCTCTTTCGCTCCCATTTATAACATGGTCAGAAGTTTATATAACAGTGTCAACTCTAACAATGTCAACTCGTAGGCTTTTGACAGATCGGCACGGACAGGGATTTGTGTGTGTGTGTGTGTGTGTGTGTGAGTGTGTGTGTGTGTGTGTGTGTGTGTGTCTGTGTGTGTGTGTGCGTGTGTGTGTGTGTGCGTGTGTGTGTTTTATTTTGCTAGATGAGCTTTGATAGAGGATATATGCCGTACAGAAATCCACTGGACATTTTTGTTTCAAAACTAATTGCTTGTGATTAGCTTAATTTTTAAATCCCTTCCAATGAAATTAAACAAATTCAGATAAATGATCCATTTAAGTGTAACATTTTCCTAAATGTTTTCAATTCGAATTCTGTTAATAAATTTGCGATTGTCATTACTACAGTTGACATCATTTAAGCTCATTTACTCTATTTACATCCAAGTCATGGCCTCGGAAAGTGTTGTTTACAATGAGTGTGGAAGGTTTTTTTCCCGCGCGTTGGTATTTTAAGATTCTTGCACAGCATAAATTAAAAATTGGAGTGCAGTTGTGACAGCGAGTGAGCATATTCGATAATTACACAATGGTGTTGCGCAAAGCGCATGCCCTGAAAGTTACAGCATGGTTTCAATTGCTGCAAGATAACAATCGGGCGTGCCTTTTATTTTAACTATAGTTATTCACCAGCGTCCGTGGTCTACTGACTAAAACGTCCCCAGACCCCACCCCTAAATCCGATAGCTGAGACCTAACGGTGGCAACCATGCGCACAGTCACAAACCTTGCTGCAAGTAGCGGATTGTGTGGTTCAAACATAGTGGATTGTACGCTTAGAGTGCTGCTTATACCTATTTCACTTAAAGGGAATATGTCTAACAAGAAAACTGTCGCAATTCGCCCCAAGAGCTATACAGTTTAGGTCGGGAGTTGTAGTTATGTGACCACATTCCAGGAATACCTTAAAATAAGCGTTTGAGCGCTGAGTTACACAAATTGAAACCGGTTGCGTTTTGAGTAGGCATCCCAGACTGTTATGCTAATTGTGACGTTCTTTGGGCGAGTTAATAGATTTCGTTCTCACCTTTCGAACCTGAGTATTTCATGTGCTATGCCTATAGATACAGATTTGAAATTGAACCGAGAGCTACGGAGTACGTGTTGGGAGTTGAAGAGATGACAATATACATGAGGAAGGTCTTGGAATTAAAGTTTGAGCGTTCTATTCTTCAAATCTGAATGCTGTGTTTGTTAGTCATTGCAGACCTTGATATTCTCCAACCAACATTTTGGTTGTTTCTGTTGTGAGAAGCGATTTAGCCATGTATGGCACGGAATTTGCGTACGTAAGCTAGACTGTAGATTTGACTTCCTCAATCCAACGGTCTTGATCTGCTTTGACGAACGGGTATCTATGATTAGATAAACAATAATGACGTTCGGAAGCCGGCCCGGACTCCTGACAGGAGAGCTTGGCGATGCTAGCCGCTCGATGATTAAAATTCATTTAGTTATTTGGCATAGTTTCGGAGTAGTTTTGAGCAAATTATTGCAGGTGTTTCTTAATTACAATACAGCGAATGTCCCTTGAACTTTGAAGTCCAAATCGTCAGAAAACTTTCCAAAATGGCGCCTTCAATAATATATCTTTAATTTAAAAAGAACAACCAGCGATCCTTTTCATATAGGCTAATTTAAGGGAGAGAACTTGCAAATTGCAAATGCTGACTCGAAGTGAGTTTCCTTGATTGTAATGCGCGGAAAAGCTGAGGAAAAACACGCGACATGCGTCGCAGTGTTTGAGAACTTCTGGCACACCCAGCACGCATAGAACTGGAGATTGCTCTGAGGCGCGTCAGCCGAGCTTCAATGTCATTGACGCGACATAAGTGGGCGACAGCCCTAAGAGTTCTCAGGGTGGTCAAGGAAGTATAACTGGTAAGACTTAATCATTCAGTCGTGTATTGACAGAATTTAAAACGTGTTTGATTTATTGCAAGGTAGTTACTTTGAGGAAAGCTCCTCGTATACAGGTGATGCATGCATAAGGTAACTGATGTTTAGTAACACACACACACACACACACACACACACAAACACACACACACACACACACACACACACACAAACACACACAAACACAAAAGCGCGTGCACGCATACACATACACACGCACGTGCACACACACAATCACACACACGCATGTCCCTTTATAATTATTCCTGATGCACAGAAACAGCATTCTTAAAACAATCCCTCGCTGTGTGCAGGTTTTTCTGCCTACCGACGGATGGTCTTGGACCATTGCAAAGATGTGGTTCAACAATGCGGACGCCTCCTACCACCAGTCCATTACACATCTTGGTAAAATACTGCACATTGTTGACTGTGTTCTTGTGAATTGACTTGCTACATGCTTCGTAATGCTGTCGTTGCTCCTGTTATTCGTGTTCGTCTGTTAGATAAAGCAGACAGTCTCTCACATAAATGTGTTCATTTTTCTGATGTACAGGGTTCACCCATCTGCTGATGGAGGGGGTGGCGGTTACAACACACAGACAGCTGTCTCAGCATCACCCCATTTTCAAGATGCTGGCTCCTCACTTCCTTTTCCTCATCGCCATCAACAAGTGAGTTCAAGCAAGCAAGCAAGCACACAAATACTTAATCTTGATCAGTCTTAAACTTCGCCAACAAATTATTGCAACGAATTTTGCACCCAAATAAAAGCATTAATTCCCCTGTCATTGCCTTCAAACTTGATATGCCAGTTAAGGCCGTTCACTTCACTATGTGGATCACTTTTCGGATTAAAGATTTCTTTTACCGGGATCACGTAACCGCCGCTTAAATAAGGGTACCCTCAAAATGGATTTGACAAAAACAGAAGGGCCCAATAAAAATAGAAATAAATGGCAAAACTTTGAAATGTGTACATGCGAACAGAAAGCCAAATCAATTATATACCCCGAACAGGTTGTTTTGTGTAGCTATTCATTGCTGAAATACAGCGCTTTTTGTCATGATACCCCTACAAAATGACAAAAAAAGTCCCGCTTTTGACCGCTCATGCGATCGACACCTGCATTAGTAGGAATAG
Organism: Littorina saxatilis; assembly: GCF_037325665.1. NCBI lineage: Eukaryota > Metazoa > Mollusca > Gastropoda > Littorinimorpha > Littorinidae > Littorina > Littorina saxatilis. The sequence goes on along the minus strand of NC_090250.1, from coordinate 23,472,330 downwards.
CATATCACACGAAATATGCAAGCTAGCTAAACAAAACAACCTGTTCGGGGTCATTGTTTTTCAAAAGAGTGTGTCTTCAATGTTAGTGTTTAACTTGCTTTGTGATACAAAAAAATGAAGAAAAAAAAGCACGATTATAAAATTATTTCGGATATCAATACAAACGAACATGCTTGCAACTATTTTGAAGCGAAAGTAGATAATAAAGGGGCTGTACGCACTTTGATTTTGACAGACACTGAGTATTTTCCCTTGTCTTGGTTCAATCTACACTAATCGTCATAAAAAACTAAATACGTACATTTAGCTGTAGAACTTTGTGATGCGGCCAGTTATAGTAAAACCAAGTATATTGCCAGAAAGGTAATTCATTCCCCTACCGTTTGAAATAAAGAGTTTCATTTTTCATCAATTAGTTTTTATGCAGTGTACCGGAGACCTAGGACACACCCCAAAATCAAATTCGCGAAAGCAAATTTGCAGACTCTAAAATACACAAAAAATCTAAATAAGCAAGAGTGACCCCGTTTTTGATCTGAAATTAAAGAAAAACTCATTTTCTACCCATACAAATTGATTTGGTTCAGCTGTTGTGCCTAGCAGAGTTGTTTTGCCATTTTGAAGAAGACAGGTGTCAGCCTCGTCAGAAGCCGTAAAAGGCCTGTTTTGGCGTCATTTCTTATGGGCAATGTGGGTAAAAACCCTGTTGGTTTGGAATGGCTCATTGTATTGCTTTTAAATTTGACATGAGTATTGATAACAGAATTGCTAAACAGTGTGTAAAATATGGCGTTTTGATGAGTTTTTTTTTGACGTACTGGAACTTTTCAAAAAAGTTTGATTAAATTGAAATAACATATTACAGTATGGTTGCAAAAATTCAGCATTTTGCACACTACAACACAAATGAATATTACAATTGGGGATCAATTTTGGTACAAAAGCAACTACGCGCTTAGGTGGTATGGAAATGTGAACGCAAAAGAACAATTACAAAAAACAGGTCTTCCAACATCAAAACCAAGTCCAGCGCAGCAGACTGAACTGTCACGTACGTCACTCACAGCGATAAAAAAAACCTTATGGCTCAGATTGCACCAGATTCCTCCATGTTTCTTGATTTTTTTTTATATATACATAAAGACAAGTTTACAAATATACATTGGCCCGTGTATACAATAAACATACATTTAAAACATACATTTATATGGGTAAAGGTTTGCGAACAGGTAAGGAGAGAGAGAGTGAGAGAGAGAGAGAGAGAGAGAGAGAGAGAGAGAGAGAGAGAGAGAGAGAGAGAGAGAGAGAGAGAGAGAGAGAGAGAGAGAAATGGTGGTGGTCTAGGTAATTGAGTAATGTTATTGAGTACAGGTTCAATTAAAACAAAACGGGCTTTTGGACATAGGAGGCTTTTAAACTGTACACGTGTAACAGGAGACCAAAAACAACAACCCAACAACAAACCAAACAGGATAAATCAAAAATGATCCGTGTACTTGTTCCAATTAGCATTAAATTGTTGAGTATTGCCACTAATGAAGGCGTTATATCCTTCTATTCTAAATCGTTGTTGTACAATTTTCTTAAAAATATCAATGTGTGGCAGCATGTCTTTCAGTCTTGCGGTATACAAATAATATTTTGCAAGCAACAAGAACAAATCAGAAACCCTGTCTGTATATACAGCCTCCCGTCGCGATATAACCTTGAACGGTTGAAAACGACGTTAAACACCAAATAAAGAAAGAAAGAAAGATGTATAGCCTCTTTACAACCAAACATAATAAATTCCTTTGATAAAATCAACTGTGCACAGTGTGAAAAACTTTCCTGTAGCCACTTTAAAAAATCCCTCAAAAAAGTAGGGCAGTCCAAGAAGAAATGATCCAAACTGTCTTCTTCTTTACAGAAGAAACACAGTGAAGAGTCTACAAGTTTTTTTCAAAAACAACATACGCCTTGTTGGGATAATTTTGTATAAAATTCTATACTGTAACCACCGCAAGCTAGTATCAATAGTTGTTTTTATAACTTGTGAAAGGACAGTTGTCTTATCCAGATTAATATTCATTTTTTGTGGTTTTAATGGACCATCATTGTAAACCAACTTCTAATACAAAATCTTTGAATCAGATTGCAAAACAAGTTTACATAACAACATTTCGGACAACACATATTTATTTTCAAATTCTATATTTAATTTTTGTTGATGACGTTTTACTGCACGTAATACACCTTCATACAGAAGAAAATTTACAGACACATGAGGATAAGCTATCTTGAAATCTTCATAAGGCAGGTAGCCATTTGGTCCAAGCAGATGCCCTATGGAGACAACTCCATTCTCAATCCAGTTTGAAATAAAAATAATCTTTTTGTCTCGACAGACATGGACATTGAAATGTAGTGGCTCTGAGATAAATTCATCAAAATTCTGAGGCACACATTTACAGACAAATCGTGTATAATGCTTAAATACATCAAACCAAAAAGGGTTCTTTACTTCATGCATCAAAACATTTGCAAACTCTATATTCCACACAACAAACCTGGGGACAAATTATCTTCAAAATATGTACAATCTTCCCAGTATTCAACAAAATCCTTTTCAACCATGTCAATTTTAACACAGCTAAGTAACAATAGACATCCACCATCTTCAGTCCACCATTTTCATATGGCTGTACAACTATTTTTCTTTTAATTTTATCTGGTTTTTCATCCCATAAAAAAGAATATAGCAGTTTATTCAATTCATCGAGGAAATGTTTCTCAGGTTCTGGTAAATTCATAAATAGGTGAGTTAATCTTGACATAACCAGTGTCTTTATAACTGTTACTTTACCGAATGGTGTAAGATTTCTCTTTGACCACATATTTAAACACCTCCGAATTTCTTGGAACTTGTTTTCATAATTCATGTTCACTATTTCCTCCACTTTCACTCAAAAATGTATGCCGAGTACTCTAAATGCAGTTGGGTTCCACTTCAAATTTAATTCGGGCATAAATTTAACTTTTGATTTTTTAAACTACCCCATCCACACAACAGCAGATTTATCATAATTTATTGTAATTCCAGATAATAATGCAAAACAGTCTTAATTCTTTCCGCTATGCAAGATGATGCTATCTTATATACTGTACTTAACAATGTAATTGGTCTCCAATTCTTCAAGTATCTTTTATCTTTATCATCTTTAGGAATGCATGTGATAATACCTTGACGTTGAGTCACAGACATCTCTCCTTTCAAAAATCCAAAATTAAGTGACCTTAACATAAAATGACCCAAATCCTGGAAGAAAAATTAAAAAAACTCTGCTGTATAACCATCAGCCACAGGACTTTTATCATTATTCAAATGTTTTACCGCAGTTTTCAATTCATCAAATTTAAGTAGGCCCTCCAGTGCGCTCTGTTCTGGCTCTGACAATACAGGATGCTGTAAATTCACATCAATATCATCATGCATAACATGTTGTTCCTGAAAGGAATATAGGTTTTGATAGTATGATTGTACTTCATTCAGTATTAAATCACAATCATGAATAATTTCACCATTCTCTCTATATAAAACACACATAGCTTTCTGTACAAAGTGTCTCTTCTCTAAATTGCAGAAATATTTTGTAGCTTTTTTTTACCATCTGCAATCCATCTTGATTATCATACCATCAATTTTCTTCCTGCGGAGCTCAACAAGTGCTTGACGCTTTTGTTCCAACAAGAACACATTGTCTTCATTTACATTTGCCTCCATACATTTTATATCAGATAAAAAAGCATGTTCTTGCTGTAATACTTGTTTTTTTCATAAGAAGCATTTACCCCTTATGTCCAACAAGAATATTTCAAAAAATAGCTGATCATCAATCATTAAACACAAATCAATATCATCAATCAAATAAATAATTTCTCTATCACTATTTTCTCATGTTTCTTGATTTTTATCAAAATTTGTCCTGGGGGGCATGCCCCCGGACCCCACTAGGAACCGGCCTTTGTCTTCTATGTGACGGTTTTGAAAAGTAGTTAGGTAATTTGCTGGCTCAGGTTGCACCAGATCGGTCAATTGTCCTTGTTTTGATTGAAATTTGTCTTCTTAGATTCACTTTTTGGAAGATGTTTTAGGGGAAGTTTTTTTGGCTCAGATTGCTCCATTTTCCTTGTTTTTATCAACATTTTCCGGGGGGGGGGGGTTGCAGAGCATGCCGTTTGAACCCCCTAGGAGGTTTGAACGCTTCGCGCCCTCAACTAAACGCTTCGCGTCGTCGAATTGTCCTTAAAAGAAATTTGGACCCCCCACCCCCCCCCCACCCCCTTAAAAATGATGTGATCCGCCCATAGTTGACATTAGATTGCAAAAACAAAACTAAGGAAAGGGTCTTTTTGTGCTAAAGTTTGATCAAATCCTAATCACTCAACCAGTCTACCTTCGCAGGCGAGTGATTAATGCGCGGTTAAAGAGTTCCGTGAAAATCATTCAATTCTGTTAACACTTCATGTCAGTTTCCCTAGCTGTTTTTGGACTAAAATTAAGTACACAGTTATGTTGTTATTCTGCTGTGGAGGCAAAGCAGATATTGTGTGTTCTGTTCATGTTTTGGTATCGCTAGGAACATTTTCTTTTGTCGAATTGAGTAGCAGACGAATCTTTGCACCCGTGTTCCAACATTAAATACTGCATGGGTTTTCTGGGGCAAAACAGTGTATGAACCGCTTTATGTTCCTTGAATTGATGTGATGTGTGCATTTGGTTGCCGTGATCTGTTTATAAAATGAAATATTGTTGTAAACTGATCGTCGGATTGCAGTCTTTTTGTAGAAGCAGCTGAGTGTATAGAAATTTGAAAGGGGAACTACTCTTGTCGCTAGACAAAGTATGAGAGTTACTTGCCTTGGAACTTCCTTGCGCTGATCGTTAAATTTTGATTCAGAAAACAACCGAACTCATAAATTTTATATGGAGAATCATGTGTTCAAGCCTGTAGTTGTTAGTTTAAATGCGGTATGTTTGTATTGTTTCCCCCAGAGGTGTATACTTCATACATTAGAGCGTTCGGAACTTTTCAGTCAAAAAAGTAGTTCCAACAAAGTGTAGCTCCTCAACCCGCGAGCTATCGGGGATTCGTGCTGTTGCCGGGAGTTTATTTGTTTGGTTGCTGGATAGTTACCGAAAAATAATTAGCCCTTGCAGCTTACAGATGTAAAGAATCAGAGGGGAGAATAATGTGTTGTTAAATGTTATCTTAAATTTTCAAGTCTCATGAAGGTCCTTAAAAGACCTTATATTTCAAAGTGAAAATGCTGTGCAAACCCCGAGTGGAAAGCAGTAACATATTAAAAGAGCCTTCTTTGGTAAATTTAGCTATTATAATGCGATGACTCCCTCAGTACTATTTGCTCTCACCTGTGTTCATCAGTACTCATCTATGCCTGCCAAATCCAGGACTTCTCTGAGAGGCTACCCCTTGTAAACATTCACTTATTTGTATCCCCTTGAACCTTTCAGTCCTTCCTCATTGCCCTGATAATTATAACTTTATACCTTAGTCCTCTAGACTGGCTAAAAGTGCCCCGTGATGGTGGAAGAACTTCCAAAACTAAAGACTTTGTGTTTTTAACACTCACGGGCTTAGTGTCAGCTTCTCACACTTTTATGCCTACATTTTGGGGCGTGTAAAAGTGCAGAATTCTCATTTTATAACGACACAATGGCTTTCTGTGGTTATGCCTTCTGCAACGTGAGTGTTACGTGCCGTATTCACCCTTTTCCACAGTTGTTATGAGTGATTGTATCCTGCTCATGTGTGGGTATCATACAACAAAACGTCATAAAACCTAAATGGTTTATGACACAAGAAAACGGTCAAAACAGACAATCCTTGATACATTGTAGTTAACTCATGACATTACAGGATGTGCAAACTGCTTACGTGGGCAGCATTCGAAAGCCAAACAAACCAATATTCCATGAAAGTAAGCGGATCCTGGGTGAATTAATGCTGCTGATGCAACAGTTAAAATGGCTTTCAAAAAACGTAGTTTCTTGAATACAAAGCCAAACATATACTGAAAACTCTACATCAAACAAAAGAGAAGACCAGGATGTTTAGCAACTCTCTGAGCAACAAATGTAAGGCCACCAACCTCAACTTTTGCCCCCGAGCTAATTACGGTCGGTATGTTTTGTGTTATACGAGCGAAAGATACTGTATATATATACAAGGCGTTGACTTGTTTTATATTGCCACAGGCTTTTGTTTTAACACATAAAAAGCCATTTAATGTTATCTTATTTTGCAGCCTTGCCCGAAGTCAACTTGTCAACCCCGGTGGCATCATTGACCGAATCATGAACACTGGCATCGACGGATGTTTTGAACTCATTACAAAACGGTAGGAGAATGTGTGAATAATTTAATAAATTAGACCTTCCTTCATAACAGATAGAACAAATCAAGAGAGAAAGGAGATAATGGGAATTTTTTACTTGATGAAAGTGACCGTCTAAAAGCCACATCAGCTATTACCAATCACTCCAGGGGTTTGCCTGTGCTGCATACGTGCAACAAATAAGAAACCTGTCGCAATTCAATAATTTTGAAAAAAACCATTTGGAGAACGTTCCGAGCTTTCAGACCGTTTGTTAATGCTGTCCTTGAGTGTATTTAAAACGATTAAGGTATCTACTCACTCTGAAAATACGGAGGAGAGTATGATGCTGTTAATCTGGGTGGCTAATTTGTTTGGCTAAAGTTCTTCTGGAAACGATAGTTGATATTGGTACAGGGTGACCAAAACATTGCAACCCACAAAAACGCTAATAACTTCTACATCTGTTGACCGAATTATTTCATATTTGGTACACATTTACTTTAGCTTATGAATGACAAAGTCTATTATTTTAAGGTCAAATTGTCCTTTGTACAATTTAAAAAATATTCAAATTCGTGGATCGACCAAACAGAACAAGGTTTGACATAGATCGCAATCATTGTTATTTATAGATCACAGGCACTTGATGTAAGTAGGTCACACGTGTAAATGTTGTGCCCAGTCCTTGTTTTTGTTTCTGTTATTATTTTAGTTAGCAGGTCTAGTTGAGCACGTATTAAGTATCATGTACCCACTACTAGTCATTGTGCATTTTAGTTAATGGACTGATGATGTCATTTGTATGGAGTCGACGCACGTGCGAGGATATGTATGTGTGGGAGGGGGGGGCGCGGGAGATGGAAGCTTGCTGTATGTTATGTAATGTATATATTGTGTGTGATACGTGGAAATGTGATACTATTTATTTGCATGTATGATACAGGTACAAATGTGATAATTGTAGGCTTATACTAGTGATTACTGTGTGTGATACATGAAATGTGATATGAATGCTGTTTTTATATGTTATACTCTTACTTTCTCCCAAGCGCAAGACAAATTCTTCTTTGAAAATTGAAGCCAATAAAATTTGAGTTGAGATCGGTAGACATACTTACCTGACATAAACCCTCCCAGTCCAGACATTTACCTTTTGTATTATCCTTATTTTTGAGTGTACACAAACACTCCCTTCACGAAATGCTGATAATTGAATATATATACTAGGTCCTTTAAATAACCAAAAAAGGAACAATCTGGATGGCATACAGATTCGTTTGGATACCGCTCAATTTGAAACCTCGTATTATTGAGTCGATCTTCAAATTTGGAAACATAGCTTTTTTGAAATTGGATTTTGAAGTCAGATTTTGCCTAAAAACTTCCCACTTTGAAGCTGAAGTGAATGTACATCAAATATGGAGTAATTCGGTCGACATATGAAGAATTTAAGAGCATATTTTTGGTTGCATTATTGGGATCAATCTTTGCAGAAAAGACGGTGTGAGGTAATGAAGTAAGGAAAATGACCCGAGTGACGCACAGAACAGTACTTTTCAACACTGTTTTTTACTCAATGCTTACGCAGGTAACTCAAAACTCAAAACTTTGGTTAAATGTGTTTGTGTAGTGCGTTTGCACAATTTATGTATGTGTTTCAGGCAGACTGTATTTAGTATACTGCTTCTGATTGCAAAATGACTTGTGATTTTGATCACAGGTTGACTGAGTGGAGGATGGACGTGGATGGAACACTACCAGTGGATCTGGTGAAAAGAGGGGTAATTCGTATTGGTTTATTCAATTTAATCAGACGTTAGTATCGTTATGAAAATAGAGAGTGAGAGTGAGTCGAATGAGCTTTTTCTCTTCTTGGTGACTGATTGTTGTCCTCTGAACTTGCAAATGTCGCTTCGTTTTAAGGTCCAAATTGTCAGAAAAGTATCCAAAATGGCGCCTTAGCTGTACTCACTTTTATTAGAAATGCTATGCCTTTAGCACAGTGGTCAACCACTCCAAGCACTGCATACCCCAAGCGAAGGACAAATCGGCCATCCCTCACACACACACACACACACACACACACACACACACACACACACACACACACACAAAAAAAACACCCAACCACACACACACACACACACACACACACACACACACACACACGCTCTCCCTCTCGCTGTCTCTCTCCCTCTCACACAAACACACCCACGTACATACGAAAACACTAACACATGCACACATACACACATGTTCTCTCTCTCCCTCTCTCTCTTCTTCTTCTCTCTCTCTCTCTCTCTCTCTCTCTCTCTCTCACACACACACACACACACACACACACACACACACACACACACACACACACACACACACACACACACACTAATACATGTGCACATACACACAAGTACGTGACGACACATGTGCACCAGTATTAACTTGCAAACGGAAGTAAATTGACAGCAGTGGGCAAGTAAGGACTTCTCCCTGAACGACCGCTTTTTATCGATGCGCACAGTTTAAGGCGTCACGGACACGGGTCTAACATGGTAGCCGTCGCGAGGCTTATGCCCAGGGAATGATGATGTACAGTACCAACAAATCTGTAAGGTTGGTGAGCCTACAGAGATGTCTATATATTTAAGGGCGAGCCGAATTCCCACACTGTACCGTCAGTGAAGAAACTGTCAATCTACAGTCTTCGTCCCCACGATATTGGCGCAACAGTTATTTGTTGTCTAATCAGAAACCTCTTTCTCTTTTCTAAGATATTCTGTTAATAACCTCTGTTTACCCCAATTATAAGACCTGATTTTCTCAGGGTTTTATAGGTCTTAAATAGAGTATTCCACTACCTATGACTCCCCCCCCCCTCCCCCTAACAAAATAAAAAAAAGCTGTTCCAGCTTCATAAGATATTGTTCAAGAGAACTCCTTATGTGACCTGTATCAATCCGTTTAGTTATTCAACCCTAAGAATAGTTCACATATTCACACTTGCACAACCCCCAACCTACTTCCCACCACCATCGCTAGCCTGACATACTCAACATCCACCACATTTAAAAAAAAAAGAGATTTTTGGTGTTGATTGCCTGCCAAACGGTTGTGTGACGTGTCTAGTGTGTTGGCGAAGTGTCTTGTGCTTGTCACTTATCGCTTTCAGCCCTCACCGCTGGCTAGCACCGTCTGTCCTTTTTAGGACAATGCGAAAAGAGAGCAGAATGCGTCAGTCTCTCCTGCCAGTACAATAACCTCTCCACAACAAGCCCTATGTAGTGCCTCCATCGCGGCGACAGGCGTAAACTGGGTACCGCAAGGCCCCAGGCTAGACTACAAGGACTCGGAGGAGGTTGGCCCCTAGACGTGCGGCATGCGGGCCCACCGGTGTGTGGAAACGCCCAGGTGCCCACGAACCAACCTCCAGCTATGGGTCAAATAGCCGGGCAGGATAGGCTCGTCAACCCTGGCAGGCAGCTATCCTAAGAGAAGACCACTCTGAATTCAAAACGAGGGTAGAGGAGGCTCATCATCCATGGAAGGAAACTCGTCTAGGAGAAGGAAAACTCCGAAATGAAACCCACGCAGTCCCTCGAAGACGGAACGGCACTGGCCTTTTTTAGGCGGGGAGCAGACCGGGTGCCTACGCTATCCTCGACAAATGGTTGTGTCATCAACGAATCAACGTGATGGGGATGGTGTTGATTTTGTTAACAAGAATCTTAATAATTACTAATGTTCTTGACCAATTTGAGTCATGGCTAGACCAGACAAAATATGTTATCAGACACTTGCGTGACCTCATTTCTGACGCAAAAAGTATAACACATTTGAATGTGTATTGGGTTTAAAAGTCCGAATTTAGTTTTATAATACAGTATGCCTGTTGTTTGGTTGTTTAATTTGTTGCTCCACAGTCTGTGTTACATCTTCGTACTGTTTTAGATCTGTACGTTTTTATGTAAGTTCTGTTTTATATGTCAGACTTTTTATGTGTAATTATGTGTCTATTACTTATCTTATGTATTTTTTATCTTATGTGTATGTGGCTGTTGTTTATGAAGTGTAAGCTAATAATGCTTTTATTGTATTTCTTACGAGGAAACTTTTTGATATGTAACATGTTGAATTTTAATGTCCAATGTAAAGCGCCATGAGACTGGCGGTGAACAGCGCTATAGAAGAATGTTTTATTATTATTAGTATTATTATTATTATTAATTTTAACATCATAACACAATAGTCTAGCCAAGACTTTAAAAAAACCAGACACTAAGCTGTGACCAAATCAAACAATGACATCATTGTCTGATGACTTCAAGACTAGTTTTCTTGATAGCTCAGTGGATATTTCAGGGGTGAAAATCTTCTCTAGCAAACATTTTTATGCTGTGACTCGAATTTTGGTCATGTCTGCTGATTATGGACACCTACAATTTGGAGGCTTTTGCTCCCAAAAGAACTGAGAAAATATCAATGTAAAGCTGTTACGAACATTACCCGCTGTGACCCCAAAATGTGTCGGGGGTAAACAAAACTAGGGTCATATTGACAGATTATCAAACCCTTGATGTGTTCATAGTTTCAAAAGCTCTAGCTTTAAAAACACATGAAATAAGGTCAATGTTAAGTTATTATGAATTGAACATGACCCCCTCAGACCCCAAATCTGTCAATCACACTTAGGTCAAGTCGGGAGATTATCAAACCCTATAAGTGTGCAAGGTTTCAAATATCTAGCTTCAAAAACATCCGAGATGAGTTTTTATGAAACGAACATGACCCCGCTGTGACCCACAAATTTGACGAGGGTCAACCAAACTGGGATCACTTCGTGAGATCATCAAACCCTAAAAGTGTGCAAAGTTTCAGAGGACTAACTTGAAAAACATCCGCGGTCATGCATCCGCTAATTTCGACCATTATTTTTAATATTTACTGAGACTCGGCGTCTAACCTCTACTTATCGTCTCTTCAGCATTTTAATGCTTTTCGAGGCCGTTATCTGGAAAAACATGCCTCAAGTCGAAGTCAGTATAGCGTTCGTGGGATGGCCAACATTCTCGAATTTTATAAATTCGGCCAGCTGAAGCTAATCTGTTTTTGCGTCCAGACATTAAATGACAAAGAGAAAACATAAAGTGCACGGACAACACGCAGACAGATAAACAGACAGATCGCATTGTCAGTTGCAGGTCCTTATAGAACTGACCCAATTTCACGGATCACATACAAACATCAAGCAGTTCCGGCACGCAATGTTGCGAACGGTGGAACCTCTGCAGTTGTATCAAAGAATGTGAATCGATAACTATTTTGGTGTGTGTTGCCACAGGTGGAGGACACCACTGCGCTACCAAACTACCACTTCAGGGATGACGCACTGCGAGTCTATGACGCAATCTACACCTACGCCACTGATTACGTCAAGCTGTATTACAGTAAATAAACTGTTTTCCTTTTGTATGAAACACGAGATAAATGGAGTTTTCAGGGCGCGCAGCAAAGTTTCTGATTGTGCTTACGGTGGCCGTCATCATTAGTCTCAGCTATCCCAATTATGGGAGGGGGAGGACACACACTTACCGTTTACAGAGTCCTTGTAGGCAAGGATGAATTAATTAATTCATAAAATAAGTAACATGCACAACCTGGCGGTGACCTTACGCGTAATTTTCTACTGCTGACATGCCTAAGTCACCGAGACAAACTTCGCTTTCGAAATTCTTCGTCATCAGCCCCTTGGGAGACAAGTGACAAACTTTTTACGTTAACTTTCTGCCACTATCAATTTTCCAACTTTAAGATTTCATTTCGAAAGAGAGTCAAAAAGTTGTTTTTGTTTGTTCTTAATCGATATCGTATATATCTTCAATGACAAACGACACAAATTTGATTCTCTCTTCCAAAACAAAATCTCTGACGTCAAAGGCAAGACTTTGGTCGAGGAGGGGTAAAATTTCTTCTTCTTGTCTTTCGCTTTTGCGATTTGCGTGGATCTGTGGTTGGTTAAGGTGCGCCTGTTGGTCCAGATCCTCCGACTTCAGCCCTTAGGTTTCTTTCAGGGTTACCCCGCCCTTAGTTCCTGGCTCAAAAACCTAACCCTGGGAACACAAGGGGGATTTCTTACCGGGGGTCCCACCCCGGGGCTAGAGCTTTTAATGCGGCTCTTACTCGCATGGTGTAACCGTCATCGGACACGTAGGGCATTTATAGGGTAGTCAGTGCCATCTGCCAACCCACCCCGTCCTGGTAGAGACACCGCTAGTTGGTCCGGGACTGCTTATTCTATATTCGCAGCTGACCCCCATATCTGGGGGCTGTTCCCCTATCCGCCACCTGGGGACCCGCCGGGTTGAGGATAGTCACCCCCCTACTGAATTGGAAGTAGTCTGTTCCCGGGTTATATTTGAGAATTGGCGTTTAAAGTTGAAGCTGTGTAGAATTCTCTGAACTGCTCAATAGGTAAATTAAAATGTACCCTTTATTCTCGTTGTACATGTTTTAATCTTCCTTTGAAACAGAAGCGTCATTCCTTTCGTTTAAAGCGATTTTCATGATTAGAAATCGCTTTAACTTTTCAGAGTTGTTCCCCTTTCTCCCAGTTTTAAATTTATGTTTCTTTTGATATTGTAGAATAAGAACCGCTTCGTCATAGCCGTTGGCGTTTCTCATCTTGCTGTCCTTGCTCTGGATTATTTACATTTCATACACCAGAGAAAAGAAGTGTCTAGCCTAGAATCTCATTCACTTACTTTTATGTAAATAATTACCATACTTATGGTGCGTTTTAGAGCAAATCGTGCATTGCGCGTCTACAATAAGGTACTGTTGATTCCCCAGATTCTACAGATTCGCCACATTTGTCAAAAACTCCACCAAAAAGGTCAGGTCAATACTATCCTTTCAGCAATTTGTTTTTAAAACAATACATTTTTGAACTGTTTTTGATTTTAGAACTGTATCAATGGTACAATGAATTATCTTTGTATCAAAAACTAATTTGCTGGATTCCCGTGAGTGCATATTGACGATCTTTGCGTGTAAAACGTGACGCGAGCACAGCTGTTCCCAATGGGAGATCACTATGGCACATTTTGGTCATTCATTTTCGTCACTTGCTAGAAAATGCCGAAATTGCACGGTAAGGCAAACACTGTTTCATTGAGGCGGCAGATAATTAGAAATGTATTGTGTTGTAGCGGCAGTTACCGAAGGGTGTGTCTGTGCAACTGCTGCTGTCACCTTCCCAAAATACCTTAGGGGAACGCGGTTGTTTTCTTACTTCGGGTTTACCAAAAGTTTAAACTGGTGACGTCAACAGGTTACAAATTAATCAGTGTGTGAGATGGCTTTATTTTTACTGGAAATCCCGGCTATAGGATGTGGGAAGAGTAGGGACTGAGTCGCGCGTGACGTCATCATGCCTTTCTCGGAAGACCACTGTGCCTGGGACTTTACATTTGAGGAAGATGACGTCAAGCATGATTATGCAGTCAGTCCTAAACAAACCAGACACACTCTCTATGGCTGTCCGAGAACATTGTAACCGGTCTGGGGAGAAAAGCTCGAACGCCTACTGTGCAGTCTTCGGAACAAGTAAAGGGAGATAAAAGGGAGAAACAGAGTGCATGGGAATATACATTGCACTTAAAAATGCCCAAAATCTGATAAGGCGCACCTTGCAATTCTGTGTTCTGTGTTCCTTTTATTTTCAAACTCTTTTTCTTAAAACTGGACGTTCTCATTTTGGACCCATTTTCTTAACTGCAATTAAGCACTTTCTTGTAAAATCTTGTCCTAAAACAAAGTTAGATAAGTAAATAAGGACAGTGCTTGATTACTATAAGGGTTTGCTTAACATTTTGGCGCGATCGAGTGTATTAAAGCCCCAGTATGTCTCAAATGGTTTGCAAAACGATTTAAATCTTCGAATGAAAAAAGCAGTTCTAACCTTATGGAGCCATCGTGAACCCGTGTGATCCACTTTCCTTTTTTTCACAATTTAGTCGTCAGTTTGTGATTTCAATGCGACTGGCTGTATCTGCAGTAGCACGTTATTGTGTACCTCTGATTCTAAAACGCAACAAACGGCTGCGAGTAACACGAACTTGTCGGCGGCGGCTGCCTTCAAAGAAAGCGAGCGCTATGCGGAAAAAAACCCGTCTGCTTTGAGACACGATCTTTCGTGACCCTGCTTCCGGGCTATCTTTTTTAAAACTTTCAAAACTTCGAATTGTACTGATCTTGTCTTGATGATAAAAGAACTCTTTTATGATTTAAGAATGTTTGTGTTACAAGCTGTCAATTTATCCTTTAGATTTTAAAAGTTAGTTCTAGCGCCAAAACGAGGCGCCTGATTGTAGATCAAACGGTCCACGAAAATAAATTCTTTTAAAATGTCTCACTCTCGAGGGAAAGCAGCCAGGATGTTCCCGTTCGGTGAGCGTTCAAATAGAAGGGTGTTTGTACTGAGTGTAAAAGCCTGACAGTATTTGTGATGGTTTACGGGAGGCTTACTGTGCCTTTAACTACCTCTTTTTATGCTGGATAGAGGACTCAGGCGACCTAGAAGGGGACTGGGAAATACAGGCTTGGGCCAAGGAACTGACCGCAAAACGCGACAGTAAGGACGGAGGATGCGGATTGCAGGTACGTTTTATGCCATTTGATAGTTATTTTGCGGGAATGAATGATGTTGTGTTTAGTCACAACGAGGTTTTTGAGGTTTATGAAAAGCGCAAAATGAAAAACTAAATCATAAACCAAAAATGTCAGCACATTTCACAGGAAAGTTCAGTTTATACAACAGGTTCAAATGCAATGGGACGTGACCAAATTTGCATACTGTATAATGTTGGGTTTCAATCGAAAAAACTAAGCTTAAAGTCCCAGTCTGCCTCAAATGGTTAACAGAACAATTTAAATCTTCTCATGAAAAAAGCAGTTATAACCTTATGGAACACACTTGCAATAGCATTTAATAGCATTAAATGACACAGTTTGTTTGAATGGCTATTTAGCTTGCGTAAACCACACACCAGATTTCGTGATTTATTTTACCCCTGAGCCATTGTGAACCCGTGTGATCCACTTTCCTTTTCTTCACAATTTAGTCGTCAGTTTTTTATTTAAATGCGACTCGCTGTACCTGCAATAGCACGTTATTGTGTACCTCTGAATCTAAAAGTCAACAAACGACTGCGAGTCACACGAACTTAGCGGCGGCGGTTAGTTTCAAAGAAGCAAGCGCTATGCTGAAAATTTCTGCTTGGGAAACACGACCTTGCGTGAGCTGCTTCCGGGCTCCTTTTTTTTCAAACTTTCAAAACTTCGAATTGTACTGATCTTGTCTTGATAAAACAAGAATTCTTTATGATTTAAGAATGTTTGTGTAACAACCTGTCAATTTATTATTAAGATTTTAAAAGTTAGTTCTAGCGACAAAACGAGGCGTCCGATTTGTCTCATTGTAAATCCGTTCTGACTGCACAAAATACATTCTTTGAAAAATGCTCGCTCTTTACGGAGGGCACCTAGAATTTTCTCAAGCGGTGAGTGAAAGGGTGTTTGTGTTCGTACTGTGTGTAAAAGCCTGACAGTGTATGTGACCAGAAACTGATGGTTTACGTGAAGCTGAATGTGCCTTTAATGATCAATCGAAAACTACGCCAGCAAAGCTTTGTTTACTTTAGTTGGTGTGACTCTGAATTTCACATAAGTCTTGTTTCATTGCATACCAGAAACATCTATGTGCTGTTAATTTTCCATACAATTTACAAGAACTGAAGAAGGAAAATACTCATTCCAAATAAAACAAGAAATTCCTCCGAGGTAGGAAAAACACCCCCGTTGGTCAAAGGGAAATCTTCTTCTTCTGCGTTCGACGGTTGTGTCTAGGGTCGTAGTTCCGCTGCTGTCGTGAACTGGAACGTCGCTTTCAGGTCTTCTGACGTTCCCCAGAGAATGATTGGTCAAAGGGAAATAACCATTCTCACTGCCACCAACTGAGAAGGTTATTTCCCTTTGACCATTAATATGTCCCTCTATAAGTCCTTGTAGAATCTTAATCCACCAATAACTCCCTAACCGTGTGTTTGACTGGTCCCAATTTTTGTAAGGACCGTCTCAGGAATGTATAGAACCTGTTCACCAAGTTTGGTGACGATCGGTCCGTTCATTCTTGAGATCTATATGCGAACACAAACAAACAAACAAACAAACACATCGACCGAATCCTATACACACCCCTATACCGGGGGTGTAAAAAATAGGCTCATGCAAGCATCGAAAAACTACCTCTCTGTTTGACAGGGCGTGCCCGGCAATGGTCAGCTGAAAAGTGTGGACGACCTGATCACCATTCTGACCAGCATCATCTACACGTGCAGTGCTGGTCACGCTTCCGCCAACTTCGCCCAGTATGACGAGTACGGGTTTCAGCCCAACTACCCAGGACTTCTCCAGGGACTGCCACCCAAGGACAAAGTGAGAGACAGAGAGTCTTGTTTGATTTAGGCAACACCTTAGTGTCTGGTATGGATGGGGAAATTCTGTCTTGGCAGAGACTGTAGTGTGTACTCTACAGTCTCTGGTCTAGGAGAGAGAGGGCAGCGAATGACTGAGGAGGGCAGGGAAAGATGTTTAGTTCTTGCGTTAAAGTGTGTGTGTGTGTGTGTGTGTGTGTGTGTGTGTGTGTGTGTGTGTGTGTGTGTGTGTGTGTGTGTGTGTGTGTGTGTGTGTGTGTGTGTGTGTGTGTGTGTGTACAAGAATAAGAGAATCAGTTGATATGGTTGATGCCGAACAAGTCCACGATGCCATGGGGCTAGGCCACTTGTTTTGTGCTTAGTTCTTCATTTTTTGACTCACTTGGGTAAGGCCAAAAAAAAAGTCTGTTTACGGTAACCCGACCGACCCTATTTTTTTCGCGCGACCCTAGACTTTTTTTTGGCATTTGGGGAAAAAAAGAAAAAAAAAATCTGGGTTTTTTTGCAAAATAACGTAAAAATATGGTTTTTTGGAGAAAAAAAAATTTAAAAAATCCCGACCTACCGACCCTATTTTTTTGGCCTATGTTACCGTAAACAGACCTCTTTTTTTTGGCCTAATCAGGGGAGTGTTAGGAATGAATAGTGGTTGACCGGCTGGAGAGTAGACAACACAAATTAACGTTGGGGTTGTCTCGAATGTTTTTAAAGCTAGAGCTGTGAAACTTTGCACACTTGTAGGGTTTGATGATCATTCGACATGACCCCAATTTGGTTGACCTGTGTCATATTTTGGAGTCACAGCGGGGTCATGTTTGGTTCAAGAAAACGTTAAGGATTTCTCGAATGTTTTTGAAGCTAAAGCCACATCACATTTCACACGCGTGTAGATTTTCATGATCTCTCGACATAACACAGACTTGGCTTGTTTTCGTTAAATTTCAAGGTCACAGCATGAACATGTTTGCTGGATAAGACAACTGAAAATATCCACCGACCTATCAAGGAGCAGAAGAAAGGCAGATCTTCAAATACATATATGTTTCCAACCAAAACACTGTTGTTTAACATGTGTGCTGTACCACTGAAAAGATATCCCTTACTTTTTGTGTTAAGTGTATGATGTTGTTTGATTTAAGTAACACCTTAGTCTCTGGTGTTGATGGGGCAATTCTGTCTTGGCAGAGACTGTAGTGTGCACTCTACAGTCTCTGGTCTAGGCTAGATTATAGGCGATGACATCATGCTAATGGAGTTTACTTTTTTTTATTTGGTGTTTAACGTCGTTTTCAACCACGAAGGTTATATCGCGACGGGGAAAGGGGGGAGAGGGGATAGAGCCACTTGTCAATTGTTTCTTGTTCACAAAAGCACTAATCAAAAATTTGCTCCAGGGGCTTGCAACGTAGTACAATATATTACCTTACTGGGATAATGCAAGTTTCCAGTACAAAGGACTTAATATTTCTTACATACTGCTTGACTAAAATCTTTACAAAAATTGACTATATTCTATACAAGCAACACTTAACAAGGGTAACAGGAGAAACAGAATTCGTTAGTCGCCTCTTACGACATGCTGGGGAGCATCGGGTAAATTCTTTCTCGTCCCAAACAATATGGGACTCCCCCTAACCCGCGGGGGGTGAGTTTACTTGGATGGCTGGGTCAAAAAACAAGAATGCTTATGTTTTTGTGTGTTTTATGTTCGTTTGTTTGTTTATGACTTTTTCTTCCAAACTTTGAGGGTTTTGTGTTTGAGGCTAGTGATGGTGACGGGTTGAGGGGGGGGGGCAGCTTGTTTCTGTAGAATTTTCTTGGGATTGGATAACTAAATGAATTGATACAGGTCGCATTAGGATCAAGTTTGGGTCAATAAGTAGGAAATCTCTTTAACATTATTTTATGAGGCTGAAACAACAAATAGTTCTCTTATTTTTGATTCATACAGAGTGGAACCCCCTTTAAAGTCCTAAAAAAAAATCTTAGAATGGTTTTAAATTGTCGTTTAAGCATTTGCTTTTTCTTGTTTAAAATTGAAAGAAATGAATAACCATGTTGTAAATTCGATTTGGGAAACACAATCTTCAGGCTTATTTCTGATTACAGAGTGAACACTTTGAAAAGGACCTTGTTCAGGCATTGCCAGTTGTTAAAACCATACTGGAAACCATGGCGATCACCAAGGTTCTGAGTGCCAAGGACACGAAATCGCTTGGGGACTTTGAGGAAGTACCTACCATCAGCGATGAAAAAGCTCTCAAGATTGTCCAGCGGTAAGTCTGTGTATTGGAAACCGCGCAAGCAACCAGGATCCAAGGGTTATGTTTCACTATGCAATGTATTTATGAACGCATTATCAGTACAACATGTGCACAAATATTTTGAAACAATTGTTCCTCAGCTAAAACAGCCACACACGACACGTTCCATACTTTCTTTACCGCTTGTATTGGCTTTAGCCTTACAATTGGCTATCCAGTGCTATCCAGTGCAGGTCAGTTTATATGGCTTATTTACTGGTAACGTTATGACATGCCTTAGTAGGTGTCAACAACATTGGAGGCCAAAAAACGAGAGGTTCTGGCGTGAGATTTGAGGGGTTGCTTGACAGAAGGCGCTGACTTTTAGCATAGATAATAAAAGTTTTTCAGGTCATGTTAACATACCACACGTAATTGAAGTATATGTTCACCTGTTTCTGTTAAAATAGCTTGACATCAAAAACACGCAAGTTAGTCGTACTTATTTACCTACACTGGATATGTGGTGGATGGATACTTTTTCCGCATGCAATCGTTGCTACATATTACCTATATTACTATACCGCTTTTAAGCCATATAGCCAGTTTCCATGCAGTGCAATTATCCAGGTGAACTCCTTTCTCAGTTTCAGAGAAAACCTGGCCAAAGTGAGCAAGGACATTGAAACGGACAACGCGAATCGTAAATTCCAATACACACACGTGGATCCCAAATTTGTGCCAAATGCCATCAGCATCTGAAGCAGTGGAAACCTGTCAGTACCAGTGGGAGGGGGTCGAGGGGTGTACACTGTTTGTGAAGCAAAGACATCTTTACCATACGATCCATACACTTGGTTAAAAAACAAAACAAAAAACCACTTGACTCTCATAACTTGAATGCAAATGTGAGCACCCCAGAAACTGGATAACAGAGGGTGGAGAACCCGGTTCAGAAGAAAAGTTAAGGAAAAGTAAAATAAACCTCTTAGAGCTGAAATAGGAGCCTTTCCTCGATGTAACTTTGAAAAAGGTAAAAACAAAAATAACATGTCGTGTTTTCACAATCTGGCTATGAAGTGGTAACAATGGTGCATGATGCTTAATTACCATGTTGGTTACGTGGTTTCCAGTTCACATCATTTTCACAGGTGTTGAAACAGTGAGTGACTGTGCTGCGAGTCAATGTGTATGTCTTTGAGCCTAGAATTGTACTGGTACTTTAGAAAATCAAAAATAATTAAATCTGTACTATTATGTCCAAAATGGAAAACCACAGTAGAAACCAAAGTTGCAAAGGAGTAGCCATGTTTCACCTGGTTTCAAAATAACAGAAATACAAAGAAACATTTCATCTCTTCTTGGCTGCCAATTTCAAGACTGGAATCCAACCCCAGATTCTTTATTCTGGCTGCTCGTCCTTGTACAACAAGTTGATCAACACATGCAAGGGGTCACCGTGTCCCGGTTTTCGGCGCCATTTTGGTTACAATCTTCTCTGTTTGTTTCGCATTTATTTCCTAACCAAACTTTCTAAAGACAAGTAAGTAGTACTTTTAAGAACAGAAATATGTCCTAAGTTTCAAAACATATATATCTATGATAAATAAAAAGATCACAAAGTGATAAAATGGAAAAGAAGTGACAGAACCCCCTTCCCAATCACACTGTTACCCAGTATCCCATATGGTCGCAAATACTGATTGTTGTTGTTCTTGATGTTGTTGTTGTTGTTGTTGGTGATGTTGCTGTTGTTAATGTAGCTTTAGTAGTTGTTGTTGGTGGCGATGGGGTCTGTAGTTGTTTTTGTTGTTGTTGTTGTTGTTGTTGTTTTGCTTTGAAACTCTGTTTCATTTTCTGAGGATCTTAAAACTCTTCAAGTGCTGTGGCCAGGGTGTGAAGCATTAGGATTTTGTTAAAATTTCCAGGAACCTGCGGCTGCCTCGCAAGTGACTTTTTCAATTAGTTTCAAATGTTATGTACATTTTACTTATTGACTGCTAGATAAAACAAATAACAGCATTATATCGGCTTCAAAGTTAGCATTGCAGAAAACAAGTTTTTGGAGTCTGCTACTATCCAGCAAGAAAGCATAACATTGACCGCTGTAGATGTGTGTCCAATATGAATTGCACTGCTGCCATTGACTCGGATAGTTACCTTGCTTGTAGAGCATAGTCGGGTAGACCATGGCGTGCATGTTGTGAATAAGCTTACCCTGAAGTGGTACGTCTATCTTATTTCATTTCGAAAGCTTAACAACACGGCAAACGTTATTAGGGATATTGAATTGAACAATGTCGGATCCTCTGCCTTCATCACTCATTGGCGATTTAGGCCCAATTAAGCTAAAGAACACAAATGATAAATTTCACATGACGTACCCCATATATATATTTATAAATGTCACTTAACTTACCTGAGCAACATTTTTATCTTGAGTTGGATTTGCATTGTTCGTCTCAGTATTTTGGACGGTCTTCACCATACCGAGTCTGGGTACGATACACAATTAATACAAACCACATGAGTTTTGAGGTAGAATATATTGAACATACGTATTATATAAGTTATACACCACAATATGTGTGGCTTTTGTACTTCATATTTTGCTTTATAGTAATCAAAGTGATATATTCTTCTCGTGTTTTGGTTGTTGTTTGCTATCTCTTTCGTCTGATTTTACTGATTATTTAAAATGATTTTGAACTGGCAGTGCTCGCTTTGATTTAAATGTATTTGATATAAGCTAAGCTGTTTAGATGTGTTTTTGCTGATTTGCTTCACGGCGACTATACATACGGATGACTCTTCTGGATTCTGGATTTATTTTGTTGCGTTTTGAGAGTTCATTTTACAATGTATAAAACCTCCTTTGTTCTTAAAATGTAATCCAAATCGATCACCAACCAAACGCATTCTCTAACGTTTGAAGTTGTCATCTGTCCAGTCTATACTATCGTGCTTGAACGTATGTATACATTCAAATGTCTTATCATGAATATGATGTACCATTCAAATGTCTTATTATGATGTAGAGCGATTGTCTTTATGAAAGGTCAACCACAACCTTGAGGGACTTTTCTAGCTTCATTTTTTTCTCTCATATATTATGTATACTTGATTTTAATATGATTGAATTGTGTTTTTATGAAGTGAAAGGTAACAGGTCAAATTCTACACTTGTCGATGCCACTATTCTAATATATATTGAACATTTCGTATCTTTGTCTCCGTCGTAAAAGAAAAGGCTCCGAGCTTAGGTATGTCAGATCTTTGCTTGCTACAATGCCTTCCAGGGGCTCCAAACAGAGAAGGTTCATTTTTGGCGTAAGTTTACGATGTTTCTGAGGATACGGAACAAACGTCAGCAAATATTCAGAAGGTTCTCCTGAAAAGTTTGCCCAGACGAATTCCAAAAATAACTCCGTCGGGTGTGTATGAGTTATGGGAGAGTGACCTTTTCTTGCAAAACCTCGTACAAACATTGGAGGGGCCAATCTGATTCTGAATCACTAGCGAGGGGTGTGTCAGAAACACGTGAAAACACACCGGCATAATACTAACCCCGAACTGACAGAATTATATTTCTGTTTCAACCAAAAGACTCGGTGGAAAAAGGGAAATTAACTGGGGCAACAAATAGTTTTTGGATTATTACACTGATTGCACAGATGTTGGTGTCGGGCCTTGTCGGAGTAACACGAAGGCAAAATAGCCAATTTCTAAACAAAAAATTAATAATGCTTTAGCAAACATGCAAGTGTGGTGAGCGATATAACCCTCCTTTTGATTTGACAACAGTTGCTAAAAGGCCATAAACTCATTGTTTGTGTCTGTGCATTTGTAAAATGTCTTGGTTTTTTTTAAAACTATTTATTTCCTTGCTCTTTTAGTTCTGCTTTTTTTTCAAAATGCTTCTTCTCTCTGTTGTAATAAAGTGTGTATCACAATTAATTGGAAGTGTGGGTTTTCTATTCCTCTCTCCCTCCCTCCCTCCCTCCATCCGCCCTCTCTGTCTCTGGCTCTGTCTGTCTCTCTGTCTCTGTCTCTCTCTCAGTCTCTCTCTCTCTCTCAGTCTCTCTCTCTCTCTCTTTCTCTCTTTCTGTCTGTCTCTGTCTCTCTCTCAGTCTCTCTCTCTCTCTCTCTCTCTCTCTCTCTCTCTCTCTCTCTCCCTCCCTCTCTCTTCGTGTGTGCATAGCAAGGATAGCAAGAAGGACGCACAAGAAAAGTAATTGTGAAGATTTCAATAAACTACTCGATGAGAATCATATTCTTTACATAAAAACTCGACTAGAAATGAGGACCTTGAATCGCAGGCGCATAGGCACTCGAAAGCAATATTCCAAGCCTGCTAGAAAACGACACCCCGCAATTTAAAAAAAACCCACCTTTTGGCACGGTACAGTACTCAACAAACAAACACAAATC
Source organism: Littorina saxatilis (assembly GCF_037325665.1). Taxonomy (NCBI): domain Eukaryota; kingdom Metazoa; phylum Mollusca; class Gastropoda; order Littorinimorpha; family Littorinidae; genus Littorina; species Littorina saxatilis. The sequence continues at coordinate 23,448,785 of NC_090250.1, read as the reverse complement.
CTAACATTCAAACTGTATGCTGTTAAATGCAAAAACTTTACTACGAGGCACATTTTTTGGGAGTCAAACATTTCTTTTACTGAGGTCAAATGAAGGTTTCCGCCAAAAAGACCTGACACAAACGTGAGATAGCAGTTAAATAATCCACCAAAACTCAGAAAATGCTCAACTCGGCAATTACTCCATCCGGAAAAACAGGATCAGGGAGTGTTGGAGACAGGTATACCGGTCTAATTGCAAGGGAGACAACTCTTTACTGACAAAATGTTCAACTCCCTTCAGGGTTACGTTTCTTAGCACGGCACATCAAATGTAATTTTTTGTGTCGTTTGTGTGTGTGTGTGTTTGAGTGTGTGTGTATGTGCAGGGCCGGACCAAATGAGTTGTAAGGGGGGGGGGGGGGGGGTTCCTCCTTTTTTTTTTTTGGGGGGGGGGGGGGGGCAAATCAGCGAAGTGGCGAAGCCACAAGCGCGCGCCTGCGTCCGGGGGCATGCTCCCCCGGAAAATTTTTGAAAAACGGTTAAAATCTGTGCAATCTGGTGCATTCTGGGCCTTGTTTTGAGGGTTAAGAGCAGCATTGTTTTGGTGCTAAAACTAGTAAAAACAAGTCGCGTAAGGCGAAAATACAATATTTAGTCAAGTAGCTGTCGAACTCACAGAATGAAACTGAACGCAATGCCATTTTTCAGCAAGACCGTATACTCGTAGCATCGTCAGTCCACCGCTCATGGCAAAGGCAGTGAAATTGACAAGAAGAGCGGGGTAGTAGTTGCGCTAAGAAGGATAGCACGCTTTTCTGTACCTCTCTTTGTTTTAACTTTCTGAGCGTGTTTTTAATCCAAACATATCATATCTATATGTTTTTGGAATCAGGAACCGATAAGGAATAAGATGAAAGTGTTTTTAAATTGATTTGGACAATTTAATTTTGATAATAATTTTTATATATTTAATTTTCAGAGCTTGTTTTTAATCCGAATATATGATATTTATATGTTTTTGGAATCAGCAAATGATGGAGAATAAGATAAACGTAAATTTGGATCGTTTTATAAATTTTAATTTTTTTTTTACAATTTTCAGATTTTTAATGACCAAAGTCATTAATTAATTTTTAAGCCACCAAGCTGAAATGCAATACCGAAGTCCGGGCTTCGTCGAAGATTACTTGACCAAAATTTCAACCAATTTGGTTGAAAAATGAGGGCGTGACAGTGCCGCCTCAACTTTCACGAAAAGCCGGATATGACGTCATCAAAGACATTTATCAAAAAAATGAAAAAAACGTTCGGGGATTTCATACCCAGGAACTCACATGTCAAATTTCATAAAGATCGGTCCAGTAGTTTAGTCTGAATCGCTCTACACACACACACACAGACAGACAGACACACACACACACGCACATACACCACGACCCTCGTTTCGATTCCCCCTCGATGTTAAAATATTTAGTCAAAACTTGACTAAATATAAAAACAAACACTCAAAGCAAGGTACATGGGTGGGGTTCCGGAACCCCTGGAACCCCCCCCCCCCCCCCCCCCCTGGGTCCGGCCCTGATGTGTGTGTATGTGTGTGTGTGTGTCTGTCCGTGTGCGTCATGTGTGTGTGTGTTTGTGTGTGTGTGTGTGTGTGTATATACAGATTTTCATTTCATTTTCATTTTCATTACTTTATTGTCCCATCGCTGGGAAATTCGGGTCGCTTCCTCCCAGCAACGGAGTCGCGCTACCCAGGTGTCTGCGTGTTTAGGTGTATTCAGCCACCTGCACTTATGGCAGAATGACCAAGGTCTTTTACGTGCCATTGTGATGACACGGGGGTGGGACATGGTTTCCGTCTCTGGGTCTGCACATAAAGTTGACCCATGTCCGTATATGTGTGTGTGTGTGTGTGTGTGTGTTTGTGAGTGTGTGTATGTGCCTGTGTGTGTGTGTTCGTGTGTGTGTGTGTGTGTGTGTGTGTCCGCGTGCGTGTGTGTGTGTGTGTGTGTGAGTGTGTGTCTGTGTGTGTGTGTGTGTGTCCGCGTGCGTGTGTGTGTGTGTGTGCTCGCGTGCGTGTGTGTGTTTGTGCGTGTGTGTGTGTGTGTGTGTGTGTGTGTTTGTGTGTGTGTGTGTGTGTGTGTGTGTTCGGAAGGTGAAAGGAAAGCAGACGTATTTCAGCCGTGCATTCCCTCGACTAAATGGCTAATCCCGCTTTAGCGTTCTTGTTATTTCTCTCTTTGATTTGCTTTATTTTGCAGCAAACCAAATTCTTCTTTGACATATTATCACCGTACAATATCGATTGCTATCCATAAGTTACACACGAGCGTCTGAACGTTACATTTCTGCTTTTATAATAAACATATGTATGCCTCGGCCTCTGTGTGTGAACTTGCTGTTTGATCATTGATTGACTGATTTGTTTTGGTAGGAAGAGCATCAGTGTTGAAGTTTACCTATGCCTCAGCGTCTGTGTGTGAATCTAATTAACTAGCCGCGTCAGTCTTCGCGTCTTTATTATGTTGAACACATTGGTTCAGTTTCCTTCGAAGTAAAAACAAGTCGCGTAAGGCGAAAATACAATATTTAGTCAAGTAGCTGTCGAACTCACAGAATGAAACTGAACGCACTGCATTTTTTCAAAATGACCGTAGTCCACCGCTTGTGCAAAACGGAGTGAAACTGACGAGCCTGTTCAGCGCGGTAGTGGTTTCGCTGTGCTGCATAGCACGCTTTTCTGTACCTCTCTTCGTTTGAACTTTCTGAGCGTGTTTTTAATCCAAACATATCATATCTATATGTTTTTTGAATCAGGAACCGACAAAGAATAAGATGAAATTGTTTTAAAATCGATTTCGGAAATTTAATTTTAATCATAATTTTTATATTTTTAATTTTCAGAGCTTGTTTATAATCCGAATATAACATATTTATATGTTTTAGGAATCAGAAAATGATGAAGAATAAGATGAACGTAATTTTGGATCGTTTTATGAAAAAATAATCTTAATTACAATTTTCGAATTTTTAATGACCAAAGGCAAAGTCATTAATTAATTTTTAAGCCTCCAAGCTGAAATGCAATACCAAAGTCCGGCCTTTGTCGAAGATTGCTTGGCCAAAATTTCAATTTCATTGAAAAATGAGGGTGTGACAGTGCCGCCTCAACTTTTACAAGAAGCCGGATATGACGTCATCAAAGACATTTATCGAAAAAAAAGAAAAAAAAATCCGGGGATATTATACCCAGAAACTCTCATGTCAAATTTCATAAAGATCTGTCCAGTAGTTCGCTCTACACACACACACGCACACACACACACACACACACACACATACACACACACATACACCACCGACCCTCGTCTCCATTCCCCCTCTATGTTAAAACATTTAGTCAAAACTTGACTAAATGTAAAAAGAACATTCAAACAAGCAGACACTAAGAAGACAATATATTGCACTTTTACAAATCAGTATGATCAACCGACCGTGTGTCTTCTGCACTAACAGAACACAGTTAATAGACACCTGCTTGGCGGGTAGGGGAGGGGGTGGGCTCTAACTCCTCAGTCTTAACTTCGAATATATTATGGCGTATACGAAGCACGAAGAGCTAAGCTAACCCCCTAAGCCATGCTGTCGCCAGAGGCTGTCGCCAAGCACGCCACCAAAAACTGAGCTGCGCATGCGCGCTCGGCGGCGACGCACGCGCTGTTGACATCGGCGCGAAACAAAAAGAGTGTCGTCTGCACGCTTCCAGACAGGTTGGATACACACAATGACAGCCTGCCGTGCCTTTGTACTGCGCCTGGCACAGTGATGGAGCAGCCTTGATCCAGGCTCGACACGGTTGACTTTCGATCGGTTAAATGTGATCAGAAAGGCAAAGTGCACGTGTAATGAGATTTCTGTGTCACGGGTGTTTTTCTTCTGCTGCCATCCGCATCACTGATTCAGTGTGTTATTTTGAGGTGTAGCCAATGTGTCAGTTTCATTTTTTGGAATTGTCAGAACGAAATTGCGGATAACGAAAAAAACGATTTTTGATCTAGAGACAACAGAACGCAGACGGTCTAAATCAACGAAAAGTGTTTTGCAAAGTTTGTAAAGGATCCCAGTGGATCTGGATACGTGATGGTGATTCAGTGAAAGTTGGCTGTAAGGTAAGACAAAGAAAATATACTTTTTTTTACCGAACGTTGAAACAGCTGATCGCTGTGTTGCAATGAAAGTATTATATATGCTCATCATTCTTGTTTTATTCACATTCTTTGTTGGAAAAATTCCTACCTGAGTAATTCGACTAGAGAGTATGATGATAACTTTTACAGAAAATGAAATAAGTTCAGGCATTTCCATGAAAATTATTACGTAACGATGACAATGATGATGACACGATGATGATGAAAGTAACGTCTATGGTGATTTGGAGAGTAACGGGACATGTATGTGTGTGGTGTGAGTGTGTGTGTGTGTGTGTACATGATGTACCGAGGTTGTAATCTCTTCTACCGTTGGCACCTCCCGCCCCCACGTATAACACACACACACACAAACACACACACACACTCACACAGACAAACACACGCACGCACGCACGCACACACACACTCACGCGCACACACACACACACACACACACACTCACTCACACACACACACACACACACACACACACTGGCACACATACACACAATCACACACACACATACACACACACAAACACACACACACTGGCACACATACACACAATCACCCACCCGTACCCACCCACCCACACACACACACACACACACACACACCACACACACACACACACACCACACACACACACGCGCGCGCGCGAACATACAGACACACGTACAAGTCATAAATGAATATCGATGAGCATGTTGGATTGATGCTTTCGATTTTATTTATACTCTTTAATTAGCCGTAGTCGTAGATGCGTCTCTTTCCTTGACTGGAATAAAAAGGTAAGTTAAATACACTGCTTGGAAACAAATCAAAACAGCCAGTGAAGTATTGATTTTATTAAACTTCAGACAAGTCTCAGCTGGCATCGTATACGGGTATATCACGTGACTTGATTTTCTCAGTTATGCATTTTTAATGAACATGGAAATCCCAGAAACGGTTTGCTTTCTCGTGACACACACTGTTAGCTTATAGGGTCCACGGATGAATGGATGACTAAGGCCAACAAAAAAAATTGTCTGTTTCTGGTAACATGGCTAAAAAAAATAGGGTCGGTAGGTCGGGATTTTTTATTTTTTTTTAATTTTTTTTTTTTAAACCCCAAATGTAGACCAATAAAACTAACTTTAAAAATCGCGCAAAGAGACTGGATTCACTATACATAGA
>NC_090250.1:23418529-23443232 GCF_037325665.1 Littorina saxatilis | reverse complement strand
CCCTCTCCCCTCCCCCTCTCCCTCCCCCGCTCCCTCCCCTGCAAGAAGTCGGTGAAGGGAGAAACTCGATGCACCCACTGAAGTAGCGCTGTGGGTTTCCCTGAAGCCACCCCGTCGTTAGAGAAATAAACGGTAAAAACCCTCTTTCAAATGTATGGGTTCAGACAAAGCCGCATCATCGGGCGTGTGTAGTCAAAAGCGGCATCCGGCAAAGGTTAATGTGAAAAACAAAAACACTAGTAAATTTCCAATGAAGGTAACCCCAAAATCGAATCGACAAAGCCATAAGGTACGCGTCTGTGTGTGTTTTTAATCTAAGACAAATGTCGCCAATGTTTTTACAGAGTGACGTTAAATAAACGATTTTATCATATCAATCATCAACCATAAAGGTACAAATTAGAAATCGAGAAAACTTTAGAAAACACTATCCTTGATTACGGTAAGAAAGTTCAATTAATTTCCTACCAAGTACAGGTTATATTACATAGATATGTTAGGTAATATTTGTTTTTAGTCATTCCTACTGATGCCGGTGTAGATGGCATGGGGGATCGAACATGGAGTTTTTTGCGTAAATGTTGAGAGATACCACGACAAAAGCTGCACTGTGGAACCCGCTTATAAGAAAGTAGAGGGGAAATTGTTTTTGGTTTCCTATATCCGAGGTTTAACTTATCAGGAGACTCCGGATATATTAAAAGACATATTGAGGCAACTTCTGTCTCTTATCCAAGGGAATGTTTGTTTCATATTTTTGGAAAAGCACTGAATGATATGCCCGCAGGCAGGTGTTTTTCATGTGAATATGATTATTAATGTTTATATTAGTCATTTTATGTCGTTGGGTTAAGTTTGTGCATGCGAATTAATATGTTTATGTTCATGTGTTATCGAGAAATAGAGAATGATTAAGAGTGAAAGAGCAATAGACATTCGGTTTTTAAGGCAACGCCTTTACTTGCCCTTACATTCACTGAAAACAAAATTCTGATATTGAACAAAATTGGCTTGTGGCCGCGGAGGACAAAGCTATAATGTTTTGCTGAAACAAATGCAGTCACACACACACACACACATACATTCACACACACACACACGCACACACACACACACACACACACACACACACGCACGCACACACACACGCACACATACACACACCAGGGCCGGACCAAGTTCGTTTGAGGGGGGGGGGGGGGTGTTCCAACTGAAGGCAGGGGTCCAAAGTCCACATTCTTTTTTCTCTGAGAGGTACATTGGATGGCCAGGGGGGGGGGTTCCGGAACCCCAGGAACCTCCCCCCCCCCAGGTCCGGCCTTGCACACCTACACACACACACACACACACGCACACACACACACACAAATATATTCACACACACTCTAACAGACGAACACATTCATAAACACGCAGCCACACACGTATGCGTGATTGCGGGTGTGGGTATGTGTATGTGTGCGTGTGTGTTTGTGTGTGTATGTGTCAGGGTTTGTCTGTGTATCTTTCTGTGCCGATGTGCGTGTATGATTACGTCTGCGTGTTCGTTTGTCTGTTTCTTTGCTGAACCAATGATATCATTGTCTGAAGTCCAATATTTCTACCTGTGGCGTATCGACCTTACTTTCTCCTCGTGTCAGTGTCAGCCATTCACTTCCTGCTAGATCCCGTCTAAAAAGGAGACGACAAAAAGCAGAAGCTCCCTTTGGTGCCCTTTCCATAACAAAACACGACTTGTTGTTGACGTTCGAAACGTCTAACGACAGAATGAAAGCTATATCGTAGATAAATCAACGATTTTTTTTGGGTCTTTTTAGACGTCAAACGGAAGAATGAAAGTTATGTCGTAGATAAATCCTGTTTGGGTAATGGCATGTCAGGGGTTGAGGGGGGGTTGAAATTCCCTTGGCTTTAATAAATGGTTTAGCTGCCATTTATCAGTCAAAATGTTTGAAAATTGGACAAGACATCAATTATAGAGTATAGTTTTCTGCTATATAGGTATATTGTTGTTTACAAAAATTGAAAGGCAATTGTGAAGAATATTTTTAAAAATACATGCATGAGCTTCTTTTTACACTGTAATTATCATATTTTTATAAATAGAGCCTTAAAATGTTGCATGCTGTTTGGCCTTGTAATTATCTGGATCCTTTTCATATATTTATGTTCATATTTAATATTATATGATTATTTGACTTATAACATTTAATAGACTAATCAATATTCCCACGTGCCTGTCTGTAAGGATCCAGATATACAAATCATATCAACCATAGAAGAAAAACAAGTCGCGTAAGGCGAAAATACAATATTTAGTCAAGTAGCTGTCGAACTCACAGAATGAAACTGAACGCAACGCAACGCAGCAAGACCGTATACTCGTAGCATCGTCACTCCACCGCCCGTGGCAAAGGCAGTGCACGTGGAATTGACAAGAAGAGCGGGGTATTCGTTGCGCTGAGAAGGATAGCACGCTTTTCTGTACCTCTCTTCGTTTTAACTTTCTGAGCGTGTTTTTAATCCAAACATATCATATCTATATATTTTTGGAATCAGGAACCGACAAGGAATAAGATGAAAGTGTTTTTAAATTGATTTCGAAAAAAAAATTTTGATAATAGTTTTTATATATTTAATTTTCAGAGCTTGTTTTTAATCCAAATATAACATATTTATATGTTTTTGGAATCAGCAAATGATGGAGAATAAGATAAACGTAAATTTGGATCGTTTTATAAATTTTTATTTTTTTTTACAATTTTCCGATTTTTAATGACCAAAGTCATTAATTAATTTTTAAGCCACCAAGCTGAAATGCAATACCGAACCCCGGGCTTTGTCGAAGAGTACTTGACCAAAATTTCAACCAATTTGGTTGAAAAATGAGGGCGTGACAGTGCCGCCTCAACTTTCACGAAAAGCCGGATATGACGTCATCAAAGACATTTATCAAAAAAATGAAAAAAACGTTCGGGGATTTCATACCCAGAAACTCTCATGTCAAATTTCATAAAGATCGGTCCAGTAGTTTAGTCTGAATCGCTCTACACACACACACACACACACACACAGACACACACACACACGCACACACACACGCACATACACCACGACCCTCGTTTCGATTCCCCCTCGATGTTAAAATATTTAGTCAAAACTTGACTAAATATAAAAACTAGTGTGAAAAGGGAGTGTGTGAAAATAGTGTGTCAAAACCAGCTCCATATTTCGTGTTACTAAAAATAGCATATTTAGACAATATTCTTCACAATTGCTTCACCCACCATGACCCCCACCCTACCCTATGTGCCCCCCCCCCCCCCCCCCCCCCGGTTTTCTCTCTCATCATATTCCTTCAAGCGTGACTAATGTGTGAAAAGAATTCACAGGCCTGACTTTCTTTCAAACGGATTCTCTTAAATGACTTACAGCCAGGACGTTACTCGGTTTTACCAAATGCACAGGGACTGTTCCTTGTTGTTTGACATTTATTTCAAGGACACGAACTCTTTTAAAGTAGAGCAAAGACATTCTTCGTGGACCACCACAGTGTAAGCCTTGTATCTGTGTGCTTTTGGTAACATTATGCCACCCATTTGAATCGAAATGCATAAACAGGAAGTCACAGTAAACTCTTTCAGTAATCCGAGGGGGAGGGTGGGGGAGGTTGAGATAGATGTTGATGTTAGAGAAGAACAACGAAGAGGTAGTGACTCGATCGTAATGTTGCAATGTCAGTCAAGGCTAACCCAGAATTCCTGTGTGATTGACACACACATTTAAGTTTGTTTGTTTGTTGTCTTTTTGTGTGTGCTTTGTGTTTGTTTGTTTTCTTGGGGAAGGAGGGATATCTCTGCCAATTTTTTGCATTCTATGTCTCACCTGGGGATTAATTTATCCATGTCCGTACGTATGTCTGTCCGGTGTAACACGAAATTTTTACTCCACGAAAAATTTACTCCGGAGTAAAAATTTCGTACGAAATTCTTACTCCCAGTACACATTTCGTACGAGAAAAGAACTCCCCAAGGCACGAAAAAATTACTCCCTCCACGACATTTTTACTCCCCATTTTTTTCACTTCCAGTAAAAATCTCGTACGCGAAAATGGGATGCGGGCGAAGGGATAATGCCAATATGTGATTTCGCGCAAACGAATGTCGTGCCACCCTCCCGCCTCAACCCCTTCCACCCCCAAGACTAACAGGGGACAAGGGAGTACAAATTTCGTACACCTGGCATGGGAAGTCAAATTGCTCGTGCCAGGGTGAAGTAATTTCTTCGTTATTTATTCGTCAGGGGAGTAACATTTTTGTACGAAATGTTTACTCGGAACTCACCTGTCGTGGGGAGTAATTTTCTCGTGTAATGGGGGAGTAGTTTTTTCGTAAAGGGAGTAACATTTTCGTACGAAATTTGTACTCCGGGGTATAAATCTCGTGGAAGTAATTTTCTTGTGTTACACCGGCCGTCCGTCCGTGGACATAAAACATAACGTTGAGGTTATCTCTAATGTTTTTCAAGCTAGACGTTTGAAACTTTGCACACTTTAAAGCCTGGGCGAAGTCGACTAAGCGAAGTATACTTCACGAAGCTGGCAACACGGAGCTTCAGCACTGAGTTTTCGGTAAAAAGACTTCGCGAAGCTGGCAACACGGAGCTTCAGCACTGAGTTTTCGGTAAAAAGACTTCGCGAAGCTGGCAACACGGAGCTTCAGCACTGAGTTTTCGGTAAAAAGACTTCGCGAAGCTGGCAACACGGAGCTTCAGCACTGAGTTTTCGGTAAAAAGACTTCGCGAAGCTGGCAACACGGAGCTTCAGCACTGAGTTTTCGGTAAAAAGACTTCGCGAAGCTGGCAACACGGAGCTTCAGCACTGAGTTTTCGGTAAAAAGATTTCGCGAAGTCAACTTCGGGCTGAATTAAGGACCGCCTTTAGGGTTTGATGATTTCACGAAGTGACCCCAGTTTTGTTGACCCTCATCAAATGTTGGGGTCACATCGGGGTCATGTTCGTTTCATAAAAACTTAACGTTGAGGTTATCTCAGAGGTTTTTGAAGTTAGCGCTTTCAAACTTTGCACACTGGACCCGACTTGACCTAAGTTTGATTGACCCTCGTCAGGTTTTGGGGTAACAGGGGGTCATGTTTGGTTCATAATTACTTAACATTGACGTTATCTCAGGCGTTTTTAAAACTTTTAACACTTCAAAGGCTTGATAATCTGCTAACATGGCCCTAGTTTGGTTGCCCCCTGTCACATTTTGAGGTCAAAGATGTAAAAACTTCACGTTGAGGTTTTCTCATTTATTTTGGAGCAAAACCTCCAAATTTCACACAACTGTAGGTGTTGATAAACAACAGACATGACCAAAGCTGGCTTGTTTTCGTCATATTTCAGAGTCACAGCATGAACATGTTTGCTGGAAATTATTTTCACCACTGAAATATCAACTGAGCTATCAAGAATATAAAATTTGACCTCGTCAAGCTATGATGTAATTGTTTGATTTGGTCACAGCTTAGTCAATGTCTGGTACTTTTAGTCTTGGCTAGACTGTTGGTGATAACATCATATTATGATGTCATAGTGTTAGAAATGATGTCACGCAAGTATCTGAGTACAAGTTTTCTCTTGGCCAGCCAAAGATTAATTAGGTCAAGAAAATTATGGTTCTTGTAAAAAAAACAAAAAATTTAAATCTCCAAAATGTAGAGGGTGTTGAGTATGAGGCTGATGATGGTGTTGGGAAGGAGGTCAGGGTGCTTTCCAGTTTGTATATGTGATTGCCTATTCGGGTGCATTCTGGAGTATTCTGTTCTCCCTCCCCAAATGAGCAAAAATTCGGGAGGGATTCTGGAACATTCGTGGAGGGTTTCGGCTCGTTTTGAAATGTTCAAAACCAGCCGAATACCCTCCTGAATACTCCCGAATGAGGCCCCGACAAATTCAATTCGGGCCACATTCGGGAGGTAATCGGCTGGAATTCGGATGAATTCGGGAAGGCATTCGGGACATTCTTGGCAGATTCGGGCGTATTCGTATCATTCGGAGAGTACGGTCCGAATTATCAGACCCGAATAGCACGAATAGAGCCGAATCTGCCCAGAATGCCCCGAATGCCTCCCCGAATCCGTCCGAATCTTCACCCGAATGCAGCTCGCGAAAATAGCGTCGCGCGTGTCCCATTTCCTCTGTTGCAGCCCACGTGATAACATTGAATGACAAGATGTGAAGTGAGTGAGGTGCATGGAGTTGCACAATATATACCCCCCCCCCCCCCCCCGCCCCCTTCCTGAAAAAGGGAAGAATTCGGTGATGTTCGGATCCGATTTGGGCCCCATTCGGGAGTTTCTTGGGCCCGATTCAGACGATTCTGGGGCATATTCGGGTGATTCGGTGTCTTATTCGGCGCATTCGGCCATATTCGTTCCCATTCGGGTCGTTGTTCGGCTCTATTCGGCCATATTCGGGGCATTCGGGTCAGATTCGGTGCTATTCTGGTCGAATGCGGCTCGATTCTGGTCACTATTCTGGTTGGCATTCGGCTGTATTCGGGATTCTAAAAATTAATTCGCGTCGATTCTTGCCGATTCCGCTCTGATTCGGGACCTATTCGGCTCGATTCGGGGAGCTCCCCGAATTATTGACGACAACGTCCCGAATCCACCGAATCCATCCGATTCAACCCGTATTCGGACAGAATCGGCCCGAATTTATTCGGGAGTATTCGGTTCCTGTGTAACCGAGGCTTAAAGCATGTCGGTGAGTGGGTTATAGAAACATGGAAATACCCAGCATGCTTCCCCAGAAATCCGCGTATGCTGCCTAAGTTGCGGGGTAAAAAGGTCACACACGTAAAAGTCCACTCGTGCAAAGACATGAGTGAACGTGGTTGGAGCTTCGGCCCATAAACGAAGAATAAGATCTCCACTTGACATAGTCTGGCCGACGTTTTTCTTTATTAATTGAAATAAAAAAAGCTACTTTTATATTGTGTGCTAGAAGCAAAGTTGTCAAGGACGAAAAACAAGAGTCGTATGTTATTGGAACGTTTTATTTATGACACACAATAAACCAAACCCGTCACATTCACTGTACTTTGAACCAGTGATCTTGTAAGTGGACAGACAGACAAACACGTATGACACAGATTATGAACTGATCTACCGTTCTTACTACCATTCTTGATTTGTGATTCTACATTGTGAAACGTTGGCAGTCTATTTGTTTGTTTGCTTTGTGTTTGGTTTTTGTTTGGTTTTTAAAGACGATTTATAATTATTTTCTTCTTTTGAAATAATGTGTTTTTGACTTTCGCGGTGTGTGCCCTGTACACGTTAATGTTCCAAGACCAAGAGGAATCATCGTCAAGTTCATGTTTGAAAAGAGACCTACGCTCAATGTCACATCTTAATATGTTCGTTTGAACTTTCAAGCTTCTTAAAACTGTCACGCTTATATGACAGAAGCTGACCATTGATTGCAGTGAAAAATAACAGTACGCCTTAAAAAAAAAAAACAAGTCGCGTAAGGCGAAATTACTACATTTAGTCAAGCTGTGGAACTCACAGAATGAAACTGAACGTAGTCCGCCGCTAGTGCAAAAGGCAGTGAAAGTGACGAGCCTGTTTGGCGCGGTAGCGATTGCGCTGTGCTTCATAGCACGCTTTACTGTACCTCTCTTCGTTTTAACTTTCTGAGCGTGTTTTTAATCCAAACATATCATATCTATATGTTTTTGGAATCAGGAACCGACAAGGAATAAGATAAAATAGTTTTTAAAACGATTTCGGAAATTTAATTTTGATCATAATTTTTATATTTTTAATTTTCAGAGCTTGTTTTTTAATCCAAATATAACATATGTATATGTTTGTGGAATCAGAAAATGACGAAGAATAAGATGAAATTGTTTTTGGATCGTTTAATAAAAAAATAATTTTAATTACAAGTTTCCGATTTTTAATGACCAAACTCACTCATTAGTTTTTAAGCCACCAAGCTGAAATGCAATACCAAACCCCGGGCTTTGTCGAAAATTGCTTTGCCAAAATTTGAATCAATTTGATAGAAAAATGAGGGTGTGACAGTGCCGCCTCAACTTTTACAAAAAGCCGGATATGACGTCATCAAAGGTATTTATCGAAAAAAAGAAAACAACGTCCGGGGATATCATACCCAGGAAATCTCATGTCAAATTTCATAAAGATCGGCCCAGTATACTCGTAGCATCGTCAGTCCACCGCTCACGGCAAAGGCAGAGAAATTGACAAGAAGAGCGGGGTAGTAGTTGCGCTGAGAACGATAGCATGCTTTTCTGTACCTCTCTTCGTTTTAACTTTTTGAGCGTGTTTTTAATCCAAACATATCATATCTATATGTTTTTGGAATCAGGAACCGACAAGGAATAAGATGAAAGTGTTTTTAAATTGATTTCGAAAATTTAATTTTGATAATAATTTTTATATTTTTAATTTTCAGAGCTTGTTGTTAATCCAAATATAACATATTTATATGTTTTTGGAATCAGCAAATGATGGAGAATAAGATGAACGTACATTTGGATCGTTTTATAAAAAACATTTTTTTTACAATTTTCAGATTTTTAATGACCAAAGTCATTAATTAATTTTTAAGCCACCACGCTGAAATGCAATACCGAAAAGCCGGATATGACGTCATCAAAGAGATTTATCAAAAAAATGAAAAAAAACGTTCGGGGATATCATACCCAGGAACTTTCATGTCAAATTTCATAAAGATCGGTCCAGTAGTTTGGTCTGAATCGCTCTACACGCACGCACGCACACACACACACACACATACACACACACACACATACTATACACCACGACCCTCGTCTCGATTCACCCCTCGATGTTAAAACATTTAGTCATAACTTGACTAAATGTAAAAAAAAAAGAAGAAGAAGATCTCCACTTGACCCCCTCCCCCCCCCCCCCCCCCCCCCCCCCCCCATACAAACACACTGGGGAAATCTCAGCACAATGTTGAGTTAATAAGAGCATTATAAAAAATTATTGTTATGGCAAATAATGTCTGATTTTTTGTGCGAATGCCGCGCCAATGGAGAAAAGTTAATGGAGATCAGGTTTAAATTCAGAAAGACTTGTATCTTGGCAACAGCACGATCATTAGCTATCGACTGACCGAACGGAGATATGTAGATGTGGTAATAAGGTGTCAGCTCTGTGGAAGAAATTTTATGTGAAGAAGAATTTATTTATTCTCAAAATCGAAAAAAGGTATTTTGTGTTGTTTGTTCCCATGATAAATGATTAATGTGCTGCATACTAGATTTGTTGATAAAATAATGCTGTTTCTAGCATTGGGACTGGTAATTCACGCGGCTTGGTTTGCGGACTACTTCAGTTATGGCTGACTTTGAATGGAATCAGTGACTCGTAATCATTTGTATGCCCTTTCTCTATCGGGATAATCTCAGAGCTTTTGCTGCAGAGTGTTCGCCGACAAAATTGGTCACTCCCCTCCCCCCGTTTCTCTCTCTCTCTCTCTCTCTCCCTTCACAAAATCCTTTCCGGCCATGCACCGAGTGCTTTCATTACAAAATTTAAAGCCAAACCAAGCCGAAAATTCAACGTCCCCATTCCGCGGATAGATCTCTTTAAATCAAGTTTAGCTTATTCTGGCAACGTGTTGTGGAATTCTCTCCCGGAATCAGTTCGAGTCCCAACAAGTCTCAATACTTTAAAAAAAAACACCTCTCATTACATTTAATGTCAAATTACGAAAAGTCACAGTGATGGAAGACTTCGTTCTGATTATTTTCATATTGATCATATCTATCCATAAAACATCAGTGTTTCATAACGCAAGGATGTATGTATAGCCTACAACGTGTATATAGTCATGTGAATAGTTTTTCTGCCTTTTTTTAATTTTCATTTTTTTATTTTTTTTTACTGTCATGCTTATCTTTTGTAATTGTTTTACGTTTGTATATATGTATATGTATTTAAGATTAGAATAGTCCCTCTCTGGGCGAGGGCTGGTTGAAAAGAAGCTCGTTTATATTGCTTATGCCACAACCCTCGTAAAATAAAATTTGATTTGATTTGATTTGATTTGATCTCTATCTCTCTCTCTCTCTCTCTCTCTCTCTCTCTCTCTCTCTCTCTCTCTCTCTCTCTCTCTCTCTCTCTCTCTCTCTCTCTCTCGTTATATCTCTCTCTCTCTCCCTACCCACCCCCTGCATGTGTTGGTATGATCAAACAAGTGCACGCTGTCAAGCCGTGACACGAAGAGTTTTTGTTTAAAAAAAAAAAAAACATTATATACCTTTAGTCTAGTTTTTACAAGTTGGTTTTTTTTGACTGGGTTTGGGCTTTTTAACACAATGAAAAACACAATCCCTAAAGCCAGGTGTATTTCTAACCAGCTAGTCACCAGTCTTAACGACGCAATCTTTCTTCACACAAAAAGTCGGTGACTTTGGCCGAACTTTACAGAAAGAGTGTCCCTGCTGAAAGATGGTTTTTTATTGGGAAAAACACACAGTTCACCACCCTGACATTCCATAACCCGAACAAGTTTTATTCATGACCTTTCATTCTTTTGTCGTTGATTTTTGTTATGTAAATTGCACCAAAGGGAACTTCTGCTTTTTGTCGGCTCCTTTCTCTGACGGGATCTAACAGGAAGTGCGGAACTGACTGACACTGAGACGAGCAAAAAGGTCGATATATATATATAACAGATATTGGACTTCAGACAATGGTGATCATTGGTTTAGCAAAGAAACAGAATAACGAACAGACACACATATTCATACACGCACACCGGCACAGAAAGATACACAGCCACACACACAGACTCTTATGCCACACACACACAAACACACACACACACACACACACTCACGCACGCACGCGCACACGCACGCGCACACATGTGCATGGCTTTGTGTTTATGTGTGTGTTCGTTAGTTTGTGTGAGTGTGTGTATTTTGTTCTTACCAAAACAGTATAGCTTTGTCCCCCGCGGCCATAAGCCAAGAAAGTGCTGTCACGTTCACGACAAACTCATGTAGAAAATAACAGGCCAGTATAGCGCAGTAGCGTATAACGCTTTACCGGAAAGCGCTTTTTTCTATTCTTTTCAATTTTCTGAGCTTTTTTTATTTTATCTTTACATATACGTATCTATAATTAACCGGATGAATCAAAATGATTGATGGGCATGTTTTACAGGATTCGTTTTTGTGTGGATGACTTGCTTTGCTTTCAAAGTGTGAATAATATTAGTAATTGGACATGTATTTATAGACAAATATTTATCTAATTTCAGAACAGATTTATACTGTTTTAACATAATTGATGGTCCAATGAAATTTAAGGCACAGCGGGAATGCATCAAATTTACCTTCTGGGGCAAAGAGCTCAGAGTTTGGCTTGTAAATACTAAAGGGCACTCTGCTTCATCCGGTTTGTGAATGGAATTATGTAAAAATCCAATATCAAAACAACGTGTGTGTGTGTGTGTGTGTGTGTGTGTGTGTGTGTGTGAGTGTGTGTGTGTGTTGGTGTGCGTATATATATATATATATATATATGGGTGTGTGTGTGTGTGTGTGTGTGTGTGTGTGTGTGTGTGTGTGTGCGCGTTTGTGTGTGTGTGTGTGTGTGTGTGCGTGTGTGTGTGTGTGTGTGTGTGTGTGTGTGTGTGTGAAGTGACCGATTCCCAGAAAACTACAGGAGAGATTCTCATGAAACTTATGATACAAATTCTTCGAGACGATTTCCCCCAACAGGTTTTTTTCTTACTTTGTTTCGATAAATGAGTTTGATTACGTCATATGCGACATTTAGTGACGACCTCACTTTTCAACCAAAATTATTGACATTTTCGTCAAGCAATCTTTGACTCAGTCTAGACTGTGGGATTGCATTTCAGCTTGTTAACTTATTAAAAATCTAGTAATGGGTTTGTTCATTAAAATTCTAGATATTCTTCATAACCTACTTAAGTAAACAAACACCGTGATATCAAGTGAAACATGTCGTTCGTTGGTATTCATGACTGTACGTAAGTCTTTTACGATCTATCACACGGATATTCTCGATCCGACTTACAACCAGGAAGCTACTCGGTTTTACCAGGTGCACAGACGATTCCTTGTTTTCTGTGTGGTTTATTTTAAGGACACGAACTCTTTCAAAGTAGAGCAAAGCCATTCATCGTGGACCACCGCGGTGTTAGCCTTGGTCGGGTCATTGTTCATTTGGCAACAGTTTACCCCCGATTATTTTAATCGGAATGCATAAACAAGTGACAGTAAACTCTGTCAGGGGGGGGGGGGGGGTTGTTAGAGAAGAACAATGAAGAGGTAGTGACTCAAACGTCGTCTTGGGATTTCAGTCAAGGCTAACCCAGAATTCCTGAGTGATTGACACAAACTCTTTGGTCCACACATATTTAAGTTTGTTTATTTGCTATGTTTTTTTGGGTGTGTTTTGTGTTTGTTTGTTTTCCTGGGGAAGGAGGGATATCTTTGCCCATTTCTCAATTTTGTGTCTCACCTGAGTTATGGGTGAGTCTTAGAATTCATCTATTTCCGTCCGTCCGTGGAAAAAAACACGTTGAGGTTATCTCGTATGTTTTTCTAGATACACCTTTGAAACTTTGCACACTTTTAGGTTTTGGTTGACCGTCGTCAAATTTTGAGGTCACAGCGGGGTCATGTTTTTTTTTTTAATAAGAACTTAACGTAAATGTTACCTCAGATGTTTTTGAAGATAGAGCTTTGACACTTTACACACTTCTAGGGTTTGACAATCTTCCGACTTGACCAAAGATTGATTGACCCTCGTCATGTTTTGGGGTCACAGGGGGTCATATTTGATTCCAATAACTCATTACTCACGATATCTCAGTCGTTTTTGAAGCTAGAGCTTTGATCACTTTGAGGGTTTGATAATTGCCAACATGAGCCTAGTTTGGTTGCCCCCTGTCACATTTTGAGGTCAAAGTGGGGTCATATTCGTAAAAACTTCACGTTGAGGTTTTCTCATTTATTTTGGAGCAAAAGCCTCCAAATTTCACACAACTGTAGGTGTTGATAAACAATAGGCATGACCAAAGCTGGCTTGTTTTCGTCATATTTCAGAGTCACAGCTTGAACATGTTTGCTGGAAATTATTTTCACTACTGAAATATCAACTGAGCTATCAAGAATATAAATGTTGACCTCATCAAGCTATGATGTCATTATTTGATTTGGACACAGCTTAGTGAATGTCTGGTACTTTTAGTCTTGGCTAGACTGTTAGTGATGACATCATATTAGGATGTTATAGTGTTAGAAATGAGGTCACGCAAGTATCTGAGTTCAAGTTTTCTCTTGGCCAGCCAAAGATTAATTAGGTCAAGAAAAGTATGGTTCTTGTAAAAAAAAAAAAATAATAATCTCCAAAATGTAGAGGGTGTTGAGTATGAGGCTGATGATGGTGTTGGGAAGGAGGTCAGGGTGCTTTCCAGTTTGAATATGTGGGGACGTGGGATATTCTCAGGGTTCGATAACTGAATGGATTTATACAGGTGACATTTGGATCAATTCTGTGTCAATAAGTCAGACGTGAATGTTCTCTTGAACATAATTTTGTGAAGCTGGAACAGCATTTTTGTTATTTATTTTGAGTTTTTTGGGGGGTGGGGTGGATGGGAGGGGGGGATATACAGTGGCATCCTACTTTCAAGACCTTAAACAAAGATCTGATAACAACATGTCTTAAACAAGTCGCGTAAGGCGAAATTATTACATTTAGTCAAGCTGTGGAACTCACAGAATGAAACTGAACGTAGTCCGCCGCTAGTGCAAAAGGCAGTGAAAGTGACGAGCCTGTTTGGCGCAGTAGCGGTTGCGCTGTGCTTCATAGCACGCTTTACTGTACCTCTCTTCGTTTTAACTTTCTGAGCGTGTTTTTAATCCAAACATATCATATATATATGTTTTTAGAATCAGGAACCGACAAGGAATAAGATGAAATTGTTTTTAAATCGATTTCGGAAAGTGAATTTTGATCATAAGTTTTATATTTTTAATTTTCAGAGCTTGTTTTTAATCCAAATATAACAAATTTATATGGTTTTTTTTAAATCAGAACATGATAAAGAATAAGATGAACGTACATTTGGATAGTTTTATACACAATTTTTTTTTTTTTACAATTTTCAGATTTTTAATGACCAAAGTCATTAATTAATTTTTAAGCCACCAAGCTGAAATGCAATACTGAAGTCCGGCCTTTGTCGAAGATTGCTTGTCCAAAATTTCAATCAATTTGATTGAAAACTGAGGGTGTGACAGTGCCGCCTCAACTTTTACAAAAAGCCGGATATGACGTCATCAAAGACATTTATCGAAAAAATTTAAAAAACATCCGGGGATATCATTCCCAGGAACTCTCATGTAAAATTTCATAAAGATCGGTCCAGTAGTTTAGTCTGAATCGCTCTACACACACACACACACGCACAGACAGACACACACACTCACACACATACACTACGACCCTCGTCTCGATGCCCCCTCTATGTTAAAACATTTAGTCAAAACTTGACTAAATGTAAAAAGGAGTTTATGAATAGAAAATCTGAGAAAACTGGGTCTTGAAAGGCGGAAGGTCTAATCGGGGATTGGGGTCTTAAAAGGGAGGGAGTCTTCTATGGGGTAGGATGGTTAGGGAAAGGGAGGGGGGTGTCTGATAGGGGAGGGAGTACGTCTTATTTTAAGGGAGAGGGGGTGTGGTTGTAATTGGAAATGACGAGGGAGAGTCGTGTAAGCATTTGTTTTTCGTGTTCAATACTTTTGTTAGGCGTGGGGTACTTAAACAATGTCCTTTGCACACATTGGTCGGCTAACTAGCTTTGGATATTAAGATGAACTTGCTTTGAGAAGGACAGTGTCTTTGAACAGCATTGTTTCTGTGTTTCATTAATAATCCTGCATATTGACTATTAATGTTTGGACAAAAAGCTTGAATCGTCGTGTGTACCAGGTGAGCGGGTTCCAAGGGAAACTTCAAATAGCTGTTCTTTTCAGGAAACGACATTTATTTTCCTATCGTGATAGCTAGTCATCCTACTGTTGCCTCTTTCTGAGGCATTATGACTGTGATAACTTTCAAATGAAACCATGCAATTTCCGAGAAAAAGTCAATTGAACAACCATCGTTGAATTGTGAGTGTTGATCATTCAACTACTGAGTTGTTTTTATTTGAACAACTTCCTGCCTGCATTTTAATGGCCAACGGGATTTCCTTCCATGATATGAAGATACCCCGGCCAAAACACAGGCATGAGAATTCAAAATTCATATTTTTTGTGAAGAAATGTTCAATCAACAACGGAAACAAACAATAAACAAGTCGCGTAAGGCGAAAATACAACATTTAGTCAAGTAGCTGTCGAACTCACAGAATGAAACTGAACGCAATGCAACGCAGCAAGACCGTATACTCGTAGCATCGTCAGTCCACCGCTCACGGCAAAGGCAGTGAAATTGACAAGAAGAGCGGGGTAGTAGTTGCGCTGAGAACGATAGCACGCTTTTCTGTACCTCTCTTCGTTTTAACTTTCTGAGCGTGTTTTTAATCCAAACATATCATATATATATGTTTTTGGAATCAGGAACCGACAAGAAATAAGATGAAAGTATTTTTAAATTGATTTCGAAAATTTAATTTTGATCATAATTTTTATATATTTAATTTTCAGAGCTTGTTGTTAATCCAAATAAAACATATTTATATGTTTTTGGAATCAGCAAATGATGGAAAATAAGATGAATGTAAATTTGGATAGTTTTATAAAAAAAATATTTTTTTTACAATTTTCAGATTTTTAATGACCAAAGTCATAAATTAATTTTTAAGCCACCACGCTGAAATGCAATACGGAATTCCGGGCTTCGTCGAACATTACTTGACCAAAATTTCAACCAATTTGGTTGAAAAATGAGGGCGTGACAGTGCCGCCTCAACTTTCACGAAAAGCCGGATATGACGTCATCAAAGGCATTTATCAAAAAAATGAAAAAAAACGTCTGAGGATATCATACCCAGGAACTTTCATGTCAAATTTCATAAAGATCGGTCCAGTAGTTTGGTATGAATCGCTCTACATGCACGCGCACGCACACACACACACACACACACACACACACACACACACACACACAGACACACACACACACGCACATACACCACGACCCTCGTTTCGATTCCCCCTCGATGTTAAAATATTTAGTCAAAACTTGACTAAATATAAAAAGACTTTAAATAGGGAGCAGCTGGGATATACATAGTGTGTATGTTTTCAGGTAAAAAGATGCTTGTATTCCATATAAAGCCTGGATGCATTCGATAGACGTTGACGCATAATGATGTTGACTACATAAAAAAGTAATTTATTCCGGTGCCTGTTAACAGACATGCACTCTATTATCAGTCTTCAAAATGTATGCAAAGAGGTTTTTTCAACCCTGAAGTCTTCTTCGCTGCACCATTTTTTTTTTAAACTCAAGACTCAAGACTCAAGACTCAAAGATTTGACTGTCCTTATAAAAACAAGGAAAATTTCCTCGCAATGTCAGGCGAGTTCAAACACAAACAGGTCGCGAAAGGCGAAAATACAACATTTAGTCAAGTAGCTGTCGAACTCACAGAATGAAACTGAACGCAATGCAACGCAGCAAGACCGTATACTCGTAGCATCGTCAGTCCACCGCTCATGGCATAGGCAGTGACAAGAAGAGCGGGGTAGTAGTTGCGCTGAGAAGGATAGCACGCTTTTCTGTACCTCTCTTCGTTTTAACTTTCTGAGCGTGTTTTCAATCCAAACATATCATATCTATATGTTTTTGGAATCAGGAACCGACAATGAGTAAGATGAAAGTGTTTTTAAATTGATTTAAAAAATTTAATTTTGATCATAATTTTTATATTTTTAATTTTCACAGTTTGTTTTTAATCCAAATATAATATATTTATATGTTTTTGGAATCAGAAAATAATGGAAAATACGATGAACGTAAATATAGATCGTTTTATAAAAAAAATATTTTTTTTACAACTTTCAGATTTTTAATGACCAAAGTCATTAATTAATTTTTAAGCCACCAAGCTGAAATGCAATACCGAAGTCCGGGCTTTGTCGGAGATTACTTGACCAAAATTTCAACCAATTTTGTTGAAAAATGAGAGCGTGACAGTGCCGCCTCAACTTTCACGAAAAGCCGGATATGACGTCATCAAAGACATTTATCAAAAAAATGAAAAAAACGTCTGAGGATATCATACCCAGGAACTCTCATGTCAAATTTCATAAAGATCGGTCCAGTAGTTTAGTCTGAATCGCTCTACACACACACACAAAGACAGACAGACACACACACACACATACACCATGACCCTCGTCTCGATTCCCCCCTCTATGTTAAAACATTTAGTAAAAAAAAACGTCTCATTCACAAAAAGTTTGAAATTGCACAAAAAAGATCTAAGACTTTCTAAGCAATCACTCACGGATACAGACACACACATTCACTATCACAAGCACGCACGCTCACACACATATATATACACACGCACGCACGCACGCACGCATCCACGCACGCATGCACGCACGCACACACACATACACACACACACACACACACACACACACACACACACATATACTGAGCAACCCAAGAAACGCGAAAACAATCGTCATTGTTTGATTGACAAAATCTCCAACAATTATAGAGTTAGAATTATCAAACCACAAAAGTGTGATGAAGGCATGTTTGACCTTGCTTTTGTGTGATTATTTTGATGCTGCGACACACGGGACAAGCAGGTTTAACGTTAAAAACATAATGCGCGCTCGCAGCACGTGCAAGTGGAGCAGGAGAAATCTGATGTGTGAGATGTGTTCACTAATGCATTAGCAACCAAAAGAGACCATGGCACGCTTGCTGCCAGTCTCACTTTTGAAACAGCCAGGATGCCAAGATTGACACCACCAAAATGCCAGGTCGATTTAAAGCTGGGGATGATCCAGAAGCGCTGGCATGTGCTTTAAACGTGCACATGTCAACAGTCTATCACCTTCAGCAATGTTCTGTTCACATTAGAAGCACTGCAGTTATGCAACGCGGTGGATTATTCGCATTACCTCAATAAGACAAGATCGCAATTTCCTGCCACAACGTCTTCGAGATCGATTCAATACAGCCACTGACACTACCAGGAACATCATTGAAAGCCACCAGTGTCAGATCAGTGGCCAGAGAGCGCGATGAAGACTGATTGAGCGAAACGAGACCCCCAAAACTTTATTAATGTTAAATCTGCTTGTCCCGTGTGTTGAAACAGTCGCAGCATAAAAATAATCATACAACAGTTAGGTCAACCATGCCTTCATCAAACTTTCGTGGTTTGATAATTCTAACTCTAGGACTATAATTGTTCGAGATTTTGTTAATCAAACATTGCAGAATTTTTTCGCGTTTCTTTTGTTACTCAGTATATAATAATATATATATCCCATGACCTCCCTTCTTTGTCTCTGTTACTTCAGTATGGGTATATATGTTGTATTTTTATAGCTCAATAAATACATCATGGACTCCAAAAAATATATGATAGTGCAGATTCCGATTTGGGCAAAGGACTACTTTCCTCCCGACCTTTGACCTCGCGCCGAACAATGTGACACATTTGTATGAAGTTCTAAAATCGTATTGCACGGCTCAGAAAACCATATCAGTTGCACGCAAAAATGAATCTCAGAACTGATCTGATGTATGAGATGCAATAAGCAAACGTTTCTTTCATTATGAAAGCAATGCAGGTCGAAAACAAGTCGCGTAAGGCGAAAATACAATATTTAGTCAAGTAGCTGTCGAACTCACAGAATGAAACTGAACGCAATGCCATTTTGTCAGCAAGACCGTATACTCGTAGCATCGTCAGTCCACCGCTCATGGCAAAGGCAGTGAAATTGACAAGAAGAGCGGGGTAGTAGTTGCGCTAAGAAGGATAGCACACTTTTCTGTACCTCTCTTTGTTTTAACTTTGTGAGCGTGTTTTTAATCCAAACATATCATATCTATATGTTTTTGGAATCAGGAACCGACAAGGAATAAGATGAAAGTGTTTTTAAATTGATTTGGACAATTTAATTTTGATAATAATTTTTATATATTTAATTTTCAGAGCTTGTTTTTAATCCGAATATAACATATTTATATGTTTTTGGAATCAGCAAATGATGGAGAATAAGATAAACGTAAATTTGGATCGTTTTATAAATTTTTTTTTTTTTTTACAATTTTCAGATTTTTAATGACCAAAGTCATTAATTAATTTTTAAGCCACCAAGCTGAAATGCAATACCGAAGTCCGGGCTTCGTCGAAGATTACTTGACCAAAATTTCAACCAATTTGGTTGAAAAATGAGGGCGTGACAGTGCCGCCTCAACTTTCACGAAAAGCCGGATATGACGTCATCAAAGACATTTATCAAAAAAATGAAAAAAACGTTCGGGGATTTCATACCCAGAAACTCTCATGTCAAATTTCATAAAGATCGGTCCAGTAGTTTAGTCTGAATCGCTCTACACACACACACAGACACACACACACACGCACACACGCACACACGCACATACACCACGACCCTCGTTTCGATTCCCCCTCGATGTTAAAATATTTAGTCAAAACTTGACTAAATATAAAAACGAACATTCAACTTACAAGATAACCAGATGCTAGCGAACCAAAACAAAAACACGAGTACCCTCCCCTTGCATCGTTAGCAGACGACTTTTGAGAATCTGTCGGTAGTGTGTTTTGGTGTGCGCCTTCAGCTATCAAACATCGGCTGTTTCACGTGTTTTGCGAGCAAGTCTACTCTTTTGCCTGGCTCTGCAGTAAGTCCACATATTTTTCCGTAATCCAGTCAATCGGCGGTGACAGACGTGTCGGTCGCGTTTTCCTCACACCCATACCAGTTTAAGTTCATCCATGCAAACACACTCGCAAAACAGTTTATCACGTAGATACATTTCAAATAGGGAGCAAATGGTTAAATCTAAACCTACATATTTGTTCCCTAAAATTTGCTTCTCTGTCAATAAGCCTAATTACACACGTTCGAGAAAAACAACGTGGAATCGATTCTGAATCGAGTAAGCCAAATGGGTCCCAAACCCGTTTCGCCCGTTCTGCCGACCTGAAACGCAAAACAAAAGAATTGTGCGCTTCAACTAAATTAATTTCTATTCGACTTCATTACTTTCTTGCAACTTATGAACCTTTACTTAAAGCTTTTAAATGGTCTGAAAGTAGTGTTACCGCGTACTTATCGATGCACTCATTCGTTTTATTTTTTCAGCGACGGCCACTTAGTTTAAGGTTGCAAAAGGGCTAAGTCTCGCTGGCAACAGTTTTACCCTGCACAGATCGCAACAGTGCCGCTAGTAGTTTACACTTTGTGTTTGATGGTAGAATGGGATATACAGATTACAACACTCGTGGTTTTTTATATGGCTTGTATTTCAGTCAAGACCCAGCGGGAATATCAATCGAGAGCCACTCGCCAGAGGCTCGTGTCTCCCGATGATATTCATCCGCTGGGTCTTGACTGAAATACAAGCCATATAAAAAACCACTCGTGTTGTAACCTATACACACACACACACACACACACACAGTCACACACACACGCACACGCACACACACACACTTGGCGGCAAGTCTCAGGGACTGCAGCCGACACGTCAAGTCGTGGCGTGTTGTATCGCGTGACGGCACCGCCCCGTAACACACGATTTTCCCTCCACTGTCATTTCCTTTTTTTAGTCGTACTTCTTTTTTTAGTGGTAACCTGCTTGCACGCTGAACATCTTATTTTCAACCCCACCCCAACCCGAAAAACTCCCTACTCCTGTTTTCTATTTGTAGTATTCACAGCCAGCTGAGGTGATTGGACGGTTATCTGTTCACGACGACCCACGTGTCTCCTTGGCTGGCACTTCCTGGTTGCAGATCTATACTACTCGAGTTGGAGCAGAGTCTGTCGTCATTTTCTGCCGGTGGCGAGTTGATCATGGCAGGATCAGGACGAGTGGCAGGTCAGTGAATGAACAGATTTAATTTTGTTGTTTTGCAGGAAATGCTTTCTATATATATGCATATAATGCATTCTTTGACATTTTGTGTGTACATATAGAATTGATTCTTTAACTTTAAATTGTATTATATTGATAGAATTTTGTTTTATGCATAGAGTTGTATTACATGTTCAAGAATGCAGATTTCATCAAGTGGCTTTAATGTAATGAATTCATTAAAAGTAATGCCCACAGTGCACAGAGCACCTCAACCCAGGCTGTTCATTTTGGGTATTTGTTCAAATGGAGGGATTGTCTTATACCTTTGTAAAAGCCTGGCTAGACCTGAGATGATGAACCGAAGTGATATTTAATTTGAGTGTCAATCTCTAAATATTCATCTTAATAATTATCAAAGCAATCATTGAGAGCGTCTACGAACACTCGAACCTGGACCACTATCTTGATCACTGTCACTCACTTTAAAACAATTTGACGCTCAGAGAGACGAGAGAGAGAGAGAGAGAGAGAGAGAGAGAGAGAGAGAGAGAGAGAGAGAGAGAGAGAGAGAGAGAGAGAGAGAGAGAGAGAGACATTCAGACAGACAGACAGACATTCAGACAAACAGACAGACAGCGACAGAGAGAGACAGACAGATAGAGACAGAGATAGGAACATCGATAAACAGAGAGAGCCAAAGAAAGAGAGGCGAACAAAGCCCACCACTTTCATAGCGCCACCTCATTTTCTCTTGCCCGGCTCGGATGCGCGCGCACAACGAAACTCAACAGTGCGTGTTATAGATTTCGCGGTTTAGACACGACGCCAGCAGAGAAATTCTGTTCGCAGAAGAAACGCTGACAACACATGAGCGATTAATTTGCAACTCGAAGCTCTACTCATAGAATGTATAACTGTTCAAAGTGAGACAGTTCACAAATTAAGTATTCTATTTATATTAGGGAAGATATAGAACTCTAAAGTCGTGAAGCGGCAATCGGCTCCTGGCCGCCATCTTTGATTTTCCCCAGCCAAACCTAGGCAAATGTATGCTACATGTACAGAAATCCAGTGAAAGATCGACTTAAGCGTCCACTTCAGACCTTAAAGTAGAAAGATATAAACAGTTAAAATAACAATCAGGCAACCTATATTCAATAAATTAAAGGTTTCCATACAGAAATTATAACCAAAACATAATCACAAAGTCAACGAAAGTAGATTCGTAGAATCGCCCAAATCAACGAAAGTCGTTTGTGGTTTTGGTGCGAACTTCGTTTCGCAACATTTGTGATGTAGCACTTCCTTATATGGCACAAAAGGAATGTGGTTGGTTGAAAAAAAGCTGTTCTAAATAAGCCTATTGGATAGTGTGGGGTGGGGGGGTCCTATTAATCTCCCAGTGGACGAACAGGCCAGAAAGGCTTTAACGCCAGGGAAGGAGAGAGAGGGTAAGCGACGTCGGAGTGAGTGCGTGTGTGTGTTAGAGGGGCGGGGCAGGGGGAGGGTAGCAAAACAGGATGTCGTTTCAAGGGCATCATGTACGTATAGAAGATACGAGAATGTTATATTGGAAAACAGACTTTACAAGAATCAAAGCGTAAGAAAGGTAAGTTGTTGAAACGTTGTTATTGACAAAAATACGTTACAATCACAACGGTCTTTTAAGTGAACAGAAATAGTCACAAAAAACTTATCTTGATGGAATTTTCGCCCGCTCGCCAGGAAGCCAAGCGAATGAATGACTTTACAAGGCCTACCAGTTAAAAACTCATACAGTACCTAACAATATGCGTTTCAAAATGAAGTCAAAGAGAGTAAAAGATGTTTAATTCCATGTCTTCTTTTGTTATGCAGGACAAAGCATCCAAGGTTTGGAGCAACTCGATACCATGTCGAACGTCCAAGAGGGCTTTGTCATCAAGGTCCACATTGGCAAGGCCACCGCCAGGTTTGGGAGAGCAAAGTTGATTTTTATTCTCGTTGATGAGAACGACTGTACTTCTGATGAGATCGCAGTGAACCCGAAACCTTTTGATTGCTCCGAAGTCGTCGTTCCAATGACCCAAAAAAAGAAAAAGAATATGGGTATGACAGGCGTTGTTCCAAGCATCATACTTTTATCAATCAAAACAAAACAGTCGAGGTAATTTCGAAAATATATCAGCAATTCATACATTCAAATCAGCAGTGTTTAATCGGGACAAGGTCATGTATAGTAAACTTAGTCAAATAAACTTATAATAACCATATAAATATATCTTCTAAAACCATTAACATCTCATATTTAACGCATACTTTCACAAGCTCTAAACAGTAAAGACACTCGTGCGACAAAAAAAAACACCACTCACACACACACACACACACACACACACACACACACACACACACACACACACACACACACACACATACATACATACATACATACATACATACATACATACATACATACATACATATGTAAACCTGCTAAGACTTTTAGTAAATGTGTCAGCAAAGTATTCCGAGGGGATGGGTGAGGTAACCTTTTACGTTTAACCATTTTCACGATTCACACAACGCAACACAAAAGTATGTTTGGTGTTCCAAATTTTATTATATGTAAAATTACTAAATGAAAAGATATCTTCGGTTTACTTCCAAAATGCAAAAATGTTTCTTCAAACCAAAATCTAAGACTACACAACCAGAGTTCAAAACAGATTAACAAACTCAATGAAAAATCCAAATGGTTCTTTTTGATCAACGATCAATAAAAAAAAAACGTTACCCCTGAAACAAAACAATAACAACATAAGTATATTTTAACAACAAAATTAATCAAAGAATACTAATTTCAATTTCATTCAGAACACCTTTTTTGTCAACACAACAAACAAACAACCATAAAACTATGCCAACATAAAAATGACAAAACATAATACAAAACAATACAAATATGGTTATGACAGGAAAACTGGAACCCCTTATAAAATATATCATGTAAATCATGATACAGGAATGCAATCGCATAAGAACATGAATTCAATCACCACCTCTGGTGCCTGTGATTCCAAATTCCTTTTCGCATGGACAAGAAGTTATTGATGAATTCTAGGCCAAGTTACAATCAAGACCAAATCAAAACTTTACTACGTCCACCAGTGACAAGCTAAAAGCTTCATCACTCATAGAAAAACTAAGACACTCACTGCCGTAAAATTCTTCTCAAAATGACCGAGAAACATTCCAAGTCACTTATGACTAGAAAGCCTGCTGCATACAAAATAATGCACATGCTTACCATTTACATAACTTGCATGGTAATTCCTTTTCCATCAAAAAGAAAGACTATGTTTCATTTCTATCAACCAAATAATAATCAAACACTTAAAACACATATTCATTTCCAGACAAATCAACAGTGAACGCACAGCAACTTCTCAGGCCATGTGGCAGGATGCATAACTCTTAAAGGCGGGAAAAACAAATACTATCAACTAAAACAAATACAAAAACTATATTTCTTATCATCTAATTCTTAAAATACATCTTTTACAACTATATATTC